>NC_045545.1:26511462-26653962 GCF_009769535.1 Thamnophis elegans
AACTCTTCAGCACTATCCAGTGAGAAATATGCATTTTACACATTTCCAGAGACTAGCTTATCCTGTGCTGCTACTTTCCAGGTGCCCAGAATTCTGGCTTGCGACCCTAACAAAGCAATTGTAATTGCTGTAAAGGGTGTGTACTCCAGTTTTCTTCAGTTAATCAGGGAATATTATTTCTCGTTACCAGGTGCTAAAACATTTGTATAATGCACTGCTTAATTTTATTTTAAGGATCTAACCTAGGTTGGTTATTGGCCCAAGAGGTTTACATAACGGTTCATACATTCTGGTAGCAATAGCAATAGACTTACCGTATTTTTTGGAGTATAAGATGAACCTTTTTCCCTCAAAAAAGAGGCTGAAATCTGGGTGCATCTTATACACTGAATACAGCATATTTTTCCCCCTGAAACCCTGCCCCCTTCACCAAAATGGCCGTGCATAGCCTTTAGGAGACTTTCATAGTACTCCTGGGGTCTGGGGAGGGCAGAAATGAGCGAAAAACAGGCTGTTTTTGCTCAATTTCCCCCCTCAACCCCCAGGAGCACTCTATAAGCCACCTAAAGCCTATTCATGCCTTTTTGGAAAAAAAGGGCCCATTTTGTGAAAAACGGGTCATTTTTGCTTGTTTGGGGGTGCCCCCGCCCCCAGGACTAGCCTCCTAAAGGTTAGTCATGCTCTTTTTTTGGAAAAAAACCAGACCCGTTTTTGCAAAAAAAGGACCGTTTTTGGGACATCTGCAGAGTGCAAAAACTTTTTTTTTTTAATTTGCCCTCTTCAAAATCTTGGTGCATCTTATACTCTAAAAATATGGTATATACTACTTTACAATGCTTTACATCCCTTTCTAAGTAGTTTACAGAATCAGCACATTGCCCACAACAATTTGGGGGCCTTATTTTACCCACCTCCGAAAGATTTGTAATTTGTAATTTTAATAGATTTGTATGCCGCCCAATCCCGAAGGACTCCGGGCTGCTTACATAAAAGCAATTAAAATGTAAGATGTAAGGCTGAGTCAACCTGATGGACTTGAGAACCACTTAAAAAGGATTATAAGGTTTGTTTTAAATTGCTTGGCAATGTGATCATAAAGTGTGACTTTTGAGGCTGCCACAAGTGTAAAGTGTGACTAGGGAAGTGCCACAAAAAGAGCGGATCAATTTATTCTCCAAAGCACTTGAAGACAGAACAAGAAGATGGAAACTAATCAAGGAGAGAACCAACGTAGAACTAAGGAGAAATTTCCTGGGAGCTGCTTGGGAGTGAAGAAACCGTGGTGTGGGGTAGGCAGCAGTCTAAAAAAGTATGGAAGGGTCTTCTCAGCCCCATTTCTTTTTTTCTGGGGAGCTGGGGAGAAGACCGGAGCTTAAAAGTAGCCCAGATAATAATCAATGGAATGGCTTGTCTCCAGAAGTTGTGGGCTCCAACACTGGAGGTTTTTTAAGGAGAGATTGGAATAAGGTTTCCTGTTTGAGCAGGGTATTGGATTAGAAGATCTCCAAGGTCCCTTTCAACTCCATTATTTTGTTATTCTGTTTTACGATGGCAGATGACTGTTGCTGCATGACTGTGCTCCAGAACAACAATTACAACAGTCCCAGTTGCAGTCATTAGGTCAATCCCTATAGGAAAAGAGCAGATTGAGCTGGAAGACAAGAGTTAAATGAGTCACCAGTCACATTTAACTCTGCATTGCTACAACAGACCCAAGTCCAGACTCACCCTGTGAATTCCATAGACCCTTATCTAGGGCCAATTTAACTTTGAACATTAGTTGACTAGTTTCTTGTGTATAAGTAATAATAATAAGTGTTTCTGTGCTTTAAACTCAATGAATGTCCCTGGCAATCCCATACAGTTGCATTATGACATGGTCACATGACCATTCACAACCTCTAGCCAGCTTCCCCATTGACTTTGCTTATCAGAAACCAACAGTGAAGATCACAAACAGAAATCATGTGACTGCAGAGATGCTGCAATCAAGAGGAACAATGATAACAGAGCTGTTAAAATTCTCTTCAAATTCTTAAAATTTTCATTGCCAAGTGGCCACTTTGGGCAGTGAAAGCCATCTCTCATCACTTTTATTTCATGAACAGATTTCATAAGCCATCTTGCCTTTTAGCTTAGTATTCAGACTGGGTAAGGCAGCAAATCATATTAATTTTTTAAAAAATGTTCTTCATCCCTCCGCTTCATTCCCAAATAAGGCTATTAATCTATGTTTTGACTACATTTACAAATATTAAGAGTGCAATATTCTTTTTTCCAATGGACTTGGAAAAACTTGGAAAAAACATTGGGGGGGGGAACAACCACCAAAAAGACATATTCCAAATCTTGGACACGTGCCACAATTGGGATAAATTGTACCTTTAAAAGGGAAGCTTCACCACTTAGAAAAAATATGTCTTTGAAAAGAAGGCATTCCCAGTCAAATTAAAATCAGTCTATGAAAGCAATGCTTTTAAACTTATAAATTAGTAAGAGAAAGCCTGAGAGGGCCATTTTCAATAATTATCAATTACATCCAACAGCTTCTTCTCTGACAGCTACCTTCAATTATATAACAACTGCTGCTTTTGACAAATTGCTACAATTAAATAATTTCAATTACAGATGGAAGAAGTATGGCACCTGTCATTTTGCCTGTCTAATGAACCAAATTAACAACAAAATAAAATAAATATACGAGTCTCTAGAGAATGCATAGCAATTTATTTAAAACAAATCCTTGCTGTTCAGCTATACCCTTGCTGATCACTAGTCCAATCTATTCTCAATTAAAAACAATTTAAGATTTCCCCAGCACGCATTTACTCAAATTCTGAAACTTCAGTGTATTCAGTGTGCAGCAAGGTTTGGTTATACTCATTCATATTTAATTTTTAAGGATGGTTCACTGCACATAAAATATTTATAACTCAGAAGGTTTTTGAAATTGGAATGCTAAAATGTCAGCCACACACTCAAACTAGGGTTCATTTTACAGATCAGCATGGCTCTCATTTTAACCACTTCCAAAGCAGGAATGACACCATAAAATCTAACTGTCCTGACTACAAAGCTAATTGCAAGGGAAATGAAATGCAAAAAGGAACATAATTTATATTTCTAAAGGCAAGCTGCAAGTCACTTTTCCCCAAAACCCACCCATTATGTTAAATGACTTATAGATGCTTGGTTCCTAAACTGGTCTTAAGCAAGTGATGAGAAACAATATGAATCTAACTAAAACCAGAAAGTCATCCTCTCTTGATTAGCATTTCTTATTTATTCTGGCATAGGAATTCTCCAAATCCCTGTACGTTTCCCCCCCCCCCGCTTTCTTTTTATCTATCACTCTGCTAAACTAATAATTCCCTCATCACTGTCAAACTATTCACTAAGGTTCCATTACTATTACGTTTAGCCTTCTCATCGTTCCTATCACCGATCTCCTCCCACTTTTAATGGCATGAATGTAACTTTGTTGCTTGTATCTTTACCATTTATAGATATTGTTTCCTGATTGCTTATTTGTATCCTATGACTATCATTAAGTGTTGTACTTTATGATTGTTGACGAATGTATCTTGTCTTTTTATGTACACTGAGAGCATATGCAAAGACAAATCCCTTGTGTGTCCAATCACACAAATAATTCTATTCTATTCTATTCTATTCTCAATACACTTAAAGGCATTCTTAACATGCCATTTGAAGTGGCTCTGTAGATAAATGTCTACCACATTCTCTTACCATCCTTCTCTTTCTTAGTTAAATTGTAAGCTCCTCTCTCTTTAAAATAAAATAAAAAAACCATGGCAGAACATTTCTGAAATGTGGCTTTAGAAACGTTAGCTCTCACTTGACTGCACATTCTAGAGCTGAACATATATCAGCATCAAATCCTAACATACAAAGATAAAGCTTAACAAGATATTAAGAACTGACAAAAATAATCTCATATGGGAACAAAGTATATTTCTTGCTTCATAGTTTAATTATACACCCTTCTCACCCTTCAAAAAAAAACCCCCAGTAAAACATAAAGTATTAAGATGCAATAATATTAATGCAATGGATTTTGATGCATGGCATGTTCGTTTGATGCCATTGTGGTTTGTTACAGACAGCTATGGCCCTTAAGCTACAAAGGACACAGACAATCATTGTGACACACAAAGATGAACAAATAATAATGCTGAAGTTCCATTGGCTTCACAGCACTGTATTTTTTTTTAAAAAGAGTCCTAAGCTTCTCTGATAAAAAATGTGTTCATTACTATCCGAAGATTAAACTACTGTATATCTATCTTATGTCTAATCAAAATATGTATGTATCCGTGCACGCACACATACACACACACACTCTCACACACTTATTTGTTTATTTGTTTTTAACAACAATGCTTGAGACTACTGGTCCCTCTTGGTGTCATGAAAATAACACTATGCAATACTAAGCATATATTTAAATACTATGGACAAAGTTAATTTAGCTTAGTTTGTATGAGGCAACCTCTTTGTTTCTTGTTTCCAGAATGAAGGAATGAACCCTAATGACAGGAAATATTGATTTTTTTTTTGCCTAAATTTATCATTCCAATAAAATTAAACCTTAAAGATAGCATGTCCATATGTATATGTACAAAGTATTTATATGTGTACATTGGCATTTCTCTGAAGAAGAAATAATGGTGAGATCTGTGAATCATGTAGTTTGGTGAGAACACTCTACCTTCAGGATCCAAATCTGCATTTAACCTGGCCTCAAGGACAGCAAAAGATATCGTCAAGGGCGAGTTTGGTTTAATCTAAAAAACGACCTTCGTAATTGCTAAAGGAGTGGTTGTTAAACAAGGACCACTTGTGCACCCAGTGTTCTTTGAGGAGGCTCCATTATCTTTTAATACAAGAAAAACCAGAAGCCATGTTAACTAGGAACTACTGATAGGATTCACATATTACAGGTAGTCCTTGATTTACAGCAGGGATGTCAAACTTGCAGCCCACAGGCCAGGCACGCCATGCACTGGCCATGCCCACCCCAGTTTAACAAAGGGAGGAAAAGTCGTGATACGTCACGTGACAACAATGTGATGCCACAAGTTTGACACTCCTGATTTACAGTTTAGCTATAATAAAGAGCTGAAAATTCATCTTTAAGCAATATGGTCATTAAGTTAGGAATCACGTAATTGGATCCAATTTTATAATCTTTTTTGCTGTTAAGTGAATCACTATGATCATTAACTGAAACTTCATGACTGCAACTTGCAACCTTTCCTACCAGCTTCCCCACTGACTTTGCTTGCCAGAAGCTGGCTGGGAAAGTCGCAAATGGCTATTACGTGACCATGGGATTCTGATCATTGTAAACGTGTGATGGTTGTCAAACACCCAAATGCTGTGACAGTCAGAAGTGGGAGGACCAGTTGTTTAGCACTGTAGTAACTCTCAACAGTTGTTAAATGAATGATCGTAAATTGAGAATTACCAATAATACAACATAGACTACTCTTAACAAGGACTACTATAGCTTAGCATATATGAAAACTTGACTTTTTTCTTAGACATTGGAAGCAATGCATTATATTGTATTATATTTTCTACCTAGATTGTTTGTTTTTTAGTGCTTTCTTTTTCTTAGCTGCTCAGCTTATTAAGTTCAGGTGGCTAGCCTAATATATTCTTTAATAAACAATGAAATATATAAATCCAGCATCCTGGCTTAATATTGTGTGCACATAAACTTGGTCTCCAAACCAGTATTAAAATAATAGCCCTTAAAACAATCCCATTTTAGCATAATACAGATGAAGCCTAAAGCACGGGTGTCAAACTCCATCACGTCATGTGATGTATTGTAACATATCGCGTTTTTGCCTTTGTGGAGCCAGGGTGGGCATGCAGGTGACGCATCCACCCACAGGCTGCAATTTGACAGGCCTTGTCTAAACAATCCAGATTCAAAAACTAACTTTAAAAAAACTGGCATATAAATCTTATCTCCAGCAAGACATTAATCACAGTTTCAGGTACATTTATAAGATAAACTGTGATAAACTGTACTCTATTTTGTTTCATTCATACACAAAAGGGTGGATAAAGCAGCTGGAAAGAGCTTGCAACTCAAACAAGGGGTTATGCACAGCCTAGTTTATTTGGTCTTATTTGATTATCTCAGTCAAATATATGTCTCTAATCTGCTCAATAACTGAAGAATAACTAAAACTAATTTATTCAGAATTAGAAAGCCTATGCATTCTTATTCCTGATTTACAGTCTTTGATATATCATGTAAAGAACAATTAGCTATAAATGTACCATCCAATAGAAATAAAAGTCACAGAAAACCTTAGTAAGCAGCTAAGGATATTCTGCATGTGCTATGAATTACAGAATCATCAACCTCACAATAAATTATTTTTAAACAGGAACACAAACCAAGCTCTTCATAATTTTACAGAAGCCCAATATTCAGCTAAAGAGACCAATTTTAATGCCAAAAGTCCAGGCAATTTCAAAACTGTAATTGATAATGCAGCAGCTATCCATTGAATATGCTAACAAAACATCTTATTTATGTATTATTTATTACATTTATATGCCATCCATCACGTAACTTAGGATAATCTTCCAAGTGTTTTTACACAATTTTCATGAGTTCACAACACAATGGCTCTTTAGTCATGCTGTAAAAGTGAAGAAGGTGATTGATATTTCAAAGGCATTTCACACAGACAAAGAATGGAGAAATTCATTTTCTCTTTGAAGTATGAAACCTTTTAGCACTGTTTTCCTTCACATGATAAATTATGCAATTATAAAAATGGTATTGCTGTGTTGTCCTGTTTTACACTGATTTTTCAACCTGCTATTATTCTGAAAGCACTAGTTTGGCCCCCTGGTTTTAATAACTAGATTAGTTATTTCAAAATAAGCACTATACTATCATTTGCCTATTTTCATGGTCTTTCTTTTAATACAAAACAGGGGGAAAATACACAAAGCACAGCCTGTTTCAAAGGAAGAGAGAAAGGATAGAAAATCTGATTTGTCATCCTAAATTATTTTGTATTTGCTTCTGCCAATATGAATCAACATGAAATCCTAGCAGATTCCACGATGCATGGAAAGAAACCATACACACACACACACACACACACACACACACACACACACACGCTTTCAGAACTGGAAATATCTCTTAAAATTACTGTTACACAAATTCTATATCTGTACCTGATAGAAGTGTTCAACTATAACATAAAAGTGTCTTTTCCCAGGATAGAAGATGAACTGCAGAAAAGGATTATTGGTATTAATAATTACTTTTAGCTTTGAAAAAACACTGAGGGAAATAAAATTAAACTACCTAAGATAATTCATTTACATGCTCCTAAGAGAAACATGCTCTTAATCTAACCACGCATCCCCCCCCAACCAAAAATGCAAGCAGGTGAGAATTAATTAATTCTTCTGAGATCAATAGAATATATAACAAAAAGTTTTTATTTTAGGAGATTTTATGTATTTAACAAATTTAGAAACCACCCATCTCCACCACAAAGGGAGAAGCCAATTAGGTATAAATATTAATATAACAATCAAACCACATGCCCATAGGTCCCTAATATGACTGCAGACATTCAGTGGGATGGTTTGGAAAGTAATTAGGCAAGCAAAGCATGTCTCCTTAAAGTATTAAGAAAACCATATATCAAGTAGAAAGTTTGCTGACACTGATTCAAAGATTTTCCCAGGGTGGCTGCTTGTGAATTTACATGCACAACCATCTGCTGGGACCTGCGGTTTAGCCACCTGTGGGTGGAAATACACAAAGCAGTTGCATGCACCAGCACCTGCTCATTCATAAAAGATTATGATAATCTTACCTTCTGATTCTATGCAAATGAAGGGTTGGCACCTAAGATAAGGACCCCAATCACAAGATACACTTAACTCTGGTTACTGAGTTAAGTAATCTTCCAGTTTGGCAGAATACACTGAACCACAAAATAACTAAATGGGCTTGGTTCACTCAACATAAGATACAAAAAAAATTAAATAAATTTAATACCCAGGTGAGCATATTGTGCAATTACAGTAATTAGTTCAGGTAAACCAAGTGCTGAAAATGTGCAACATTCTCTATTGCAATTTTTGGCTGCTCTAACATTTGTAGAGCCAGAGAGCATTACAAACAGTACTAAAATATGAGAAGTATAGTATGAGAAGTTACAACTAAGGAGAAATTTGACTGATAAGTTGTGCAACCTTCTGAATATTACTATAATTAAAAAAAAATGAAAATGTTTCATAATAGGTGCCATTACACTCATTCTTCTACTCTCAGTCAATGGAATAAGATAGTAGATTGTAACCTTTTGTACTGTGCTTTATAGAAACCGTTTATCAGTAGATTAAGACAGAAAATAGGTGGACTCACATCTCTTGTCAACTCTGCATTTTAATAATCTGGAACTTCAGCAATAATTACTGTTATAGAGTGGATGACAGATAGTATATTATTCTATTATGTGTGATTTAAAAATAACAAAGAATGACGTTAAGCCTGGTGCATTATTTGGGAGAATCACATTCCTTTTTTCTTCTTGAATCCACTATCTTAAAAACCGAAATGAATGCCCATATGGGATTGTTTTTTTAAAACATTTCTACATGCTAGAAATATTTTTCAGATTAGAAGTAAAATAATTTGGATAATATAATTCTAAAGACTGTGAAAGATAACAAATTTGCGGGGAAAAATTCTCCTTCACTGAGATGTCTCCTCAAACCAGAGAAATGGTTTTCAAGTTTTTTACCTAGAGAATCTACCAGTCCTTTTGGTTCTACTCCAGAACTGCCTATCTATTTTTACTATTTAAACTGAAAATAAGATACTTTTTTTCAAATTCCTTAGAGAACTAGCTTTACCTTTCAGAATCAAATGAAACTTTTGGGAGATACTAAAGTTTGAAATCTTAAAGTGAACATCTGGAGATAATTCCTACATGCTTACTTACTATCAATTATTCATAGCTATCATAGCATAGAGGTAATCTGACAAACTAAAGAGGTTTCTGTGGTTTATGTTCCTGGTCTCAGATGACCAATATTCCCATGCTGTCAAGTTGCAAGCTTTTGTTCATATATTAATTTTGTCATTAAGAGCCACTCACCCATTAAGTCCACAATTAAATAGGATGGGTTCAAAGCTTCCTGATGAATGGAACTAGGATGAGAACAAGGCATACTTTGCTTTGGGTATTTAGTGTGTCAATATATAGATTGTACACCAGGTGAACACAGACCCAAAGAAGAAAATACTACTGCAGTAGGTTGCTTAACTACAAAAAGTATTGCAAAATGAGCATTGGTCTGAGTTCTCTAAAATCTTTATCTTTCCTGATGTTACTAAGCACTGAACTGGATAGTAAAACATACTGTCCGTGTTAAACAGAAATACAATTGATTTTTTGCTACCTTTTTTTCATCATAACAATAACACACAATACATTTCACTTGTTCGCCAGAGGGAGTTGCTCTTGCTGTTTGATTCTGCATTTCTCTACCGATACTATGCTGTGTAGTTTATATGCATTAAAAGCCTGGGAGATGAGGAAATATCTGTGACATTATATTTGAATATACAGATCTGTTTCTGTTCAGTTTATGGCAATTTTAGCATTGATGATTCTTTTATATATTGGAATTGGGGCAGAGGGGGTTGAGGGGGGGGGCTACGAAGCATTTATGAAAAGATTGAGCTGGTCAATGATGAAAATAAAATGATTTCATAGGAGATGTTATACACTCAAGGATCCAAAGATACAATCAGTATAGCTATTTGCCAAAATATAGCCCTTTTGGAATATCTTCTGAGCATGCTTTTTAAATACTGAGTACAATTTTTCAGTAAAAAAAAGAACACTATAAATAATAGTATTCAACATCAGTATAACTACATATTATGAGGGTAAGCAGAACTGTAGCCTGTGATATAGTTTACATCTAAACCTACTTATACAAAAATAGTTAAGTATATTGAACCGGACTTTGGTCATGAACATCACCATTGCTTTTAACAGAATATGCCATTTAATCTTAATAAAAGTGAACTTCACTATCCCTGCTGTACTACCCAGAAATAACTCAGGTTTCCAGATTAATTTCAGTGTTACTTATCTTGGTTATAAAAATATCTGGAGAAGGAAAAAAATCCCAAGTCTTTTCAGGGGGTATTAGAATCTGTGTGTTTTAGGTTCATGGAGATAATTTTGTCCTTGGAATATCATATTGGAGGATTATTGGTGTACACAAAAACACAGCTGTTCCACTTTTTTCCTGTTTTCTTTTTTTTTCTGCATTAAATCTCTCCTACTTTCAACCATCCAATTAGTTGCTCACTATCAAAAGACAGTTAGATCCTTTCATCTTCCTGAAAACTAGATAGGACTGAAGGGTGTCATGGCAACTAGATGTAAGGTCATTTCCTGTTTCAATTGTTTGACATTCAGTAAATAAATAAAATAAATTGATTTATAAAATGGGAATACATGAACAAATGTTATTTCATTATACAATACACACAACAAGAATGCTAATTCTGATTTTCATGCGAACTACAGCAATATGTACATATATAGCACATTTAATGATATTATTTGTAGCATAGTCCTTACAGATTAATATTGTCCCTACAAAAGTTCTTTCAATCAAGCATTGCACTGTACCTTGACTATTAATTATATGGCATGTTTCAGACAATCAGCAAACTTTGAATACTGTTAAGTTTGTGAATGCTTGCATTCTAACAGACTATCTCAAAGAAATATAACCACAGAAAATTAAATTTGCTTAGTTGCAGCAGTTTAAGTCAGAAAAGGTAAAAACTATGCAAGAAATCAAAATAGCAATGGCTGTCTTAGTCTGTGAAATAACAAAAGGCCTAATGTTTAATATCCTTTGGTGTCTGCCAATTAACTTATGTCTTGCTGCAAAAACCTTATGCTAAGGGAAAGGTTAGCCTGGTCCTACCCAACCACCATAACAGCAGCTCAAGGTAGATTCCTAATTATTTCTTGTCCAAAAGACTTCTAATTGCCCTGGGATCACAACTTAAAGGAAATTTTATTCGCACTTACCAAAAGTTAGTTGCTGGTTTCTGTATGTGTGAGATTAATTTCTAAAGCATGACCGGAACACTGAGAATCATATGATTTGAAAAAGAGGTTTAGTTTTTAATGCATCCCTGAGGAAATCAAGCCATACAGATAAAAACTGAAAGGTTAGAAGAAACAAATTACATAAACAATAAAAACAATTAAGAATTGTTTTTAAAGTTTCAAATATTCTGATAAATTTTAGAATTTCCATTCAGGCAGCACTGCGTTCCTACTTTTCACTTCTTACACTAACATATGAAAAGTTTTCATATGTAATCAATCAATTCCCAACTTAGGTAGATAACGATTTCAGGATTTCTTTTGTTTCAAATATTCATTTTGGAATTTTTGCGGGCATCGAACCAGCAGTAATGCCAGGAGCAACCCACTCTTGGTACACACCAGTGGTATGTTGTGGACCCCGGCGCAGCCGGTACGCTGTGCATGTGGCTGGGCATCCTAAAGGGGAACACGCACTGCACGCGCACACCACCTCCCTGCAACACCCAGTTGCCTAGTGGAGGTTGCGCAGGCGCCGCACTCTGTGCGCACAGGAGCCGCACTCTGTGCGTGCAGGAGTATTGAAGATAGCTGTTTGTTTTTGTTTGTTTTTGTTTGTTTTATTAACATTTGTAGGCCGCCCTTTTCCCTGAGGGGACTCAGGGCGGCTCACATAAAATCAGGGAGGGGAAGTACAAACAGTGACATAGACACATATAATAAAAGTAATAAGCAACATACATTCATCATTCGGGAGGGGCAACTATCCTTGTCCCCAGGCCTGTTTGCAGTGGCTCATGGACACAAGACTGCAATTTTTGGCGTTTTGGCTGGTTTCTGTCATTTACTTCCAGTTTATGGCAAAAAAAAACCACCCCTCCTTTTGGGGGAAAAGGATTCATTTAACAATTGCAACATTATCTTAATGACCACCACAAAAACAGGTTGTAAAATTGGCTGTGGTCATACCTGTTTAAAAACTGCTACACAACTAACAATGATAATTCCAGGCTCAGTTATGGTAATAAGTTAAGGATTACTTGTTTAGATTTTGGCAATGTCTTTTACAGACAATTCAAGCTAAAATGATAGTGAGGAAATTGAAAATTAAACCAAAGAGGAAAGAGGGTAGTGGGTAGGTTTGGCCTTGAGAAATGACTATTGAAAAGAATGGCCAGTCATCTTTAAGAACCTCAAAGCCTTGAGCTGTTTCACCCCAGAATGGTTATTTACAAATCAATAATTTTGGGAAATCGAATAGCAGATTCTCACTGAATGGTAGAGCAGTTTAACTGCAGAATCCAAACTCTAGTTAGATGGCAAATTTTCTTCCATCGTTACATAGTCGAAGCAGAGGCCTGATAAGAATCTCTCAAGAATGCTTTAATTTGGATTCCTGCACTTAACAGAGGATAGATGTAATCTCTTATATTTGTTCAAATCTGTGATTCTATGAATAGATTTGCTCAACAGAAATGCTTGTTAGTTTGCTGAGTTGATAAGAAAGAATGTATCGCTACTAGTGCACTTCACAATCATGGCTGTGGATAAGCAACCTGGCTTGCCTAGTTATTTGGAACCTCAGAATCTAAGGATGCTGGGTATAAGGTAGTGGGCAGTGCAGTGGTGGGTTGCAGGCGGTACGCCCCGGTACAGGCGTACTGGTACTTGCCGGGAGCACCGGGTACCGTTCCGGTATGGTGCTCTGGAGGGCCCACCAACCACCCACCCGACCTTCTTATCTGTATTTGAGCTCTTCTGCGCTTCCGCCCTTCCACACACAGAGCATACGGCACTTGCACAATGCTCCACCGAGCAGCTGGAGTGTCACAGAGGCATCGCGAAGGGGTCGTGGAAGTAATGATGCATGCATCCACTGTGCGCATGCAGGTGGGGGATCCCGGGCCCCGTTGCACCATACCGGTTGCACCAGGATCCGGAACCCACCACTGGGGCAGTGCCATTGCAATATAAAAGACTGCAATGGCACCAGGTAGTCTATTTTTGCTATAGATAACTACAACCACCTTATTCACACACTGAACCTGATAATGCAAAAATCAATATCTTGACCTCAAAAATAGCATTCCTGTACACGACTAAATACTTTGGCCCATTTTCAGCACATCCTCATTACAAATCTTTATTAACCCTAGTTCCAAAGCCTATTTATGCTATCATCAGAACTAGCAACAATTGTACAGCAGATGAGTTGCATTTGGGCTGTTGCTGGATGCTTACTTCTGTGACTGCCACCTACAATTCCATCCAGTTCATACCTTTAAAAATTCAGCTTTCCTTTCCACTGTCCAACTATCTTATCCCAGCCTCCATTCTCTGCCATGTTTTGAATTGGCTGCCATGTTGTTACATCTATAGTTATTTCTACCTAAGATGTTTAGCATCAGTAAGAAGTTGACTCTTTCTTATAAAACTCCACTATCACCTTTGTGTTTTGCTTCAAAATGTTAGGCCCATGATGGCGAACCTATGGCACGCATGCCAGAGGTGGCACACAGCACCCTCTCTGATGGCATACAAGCCATTGCCGCACTTCAGCTCTGCTGTGCATGCCTGCATGCCTCCCACCATCCAGCTAGTCTTCAGGTCTCTGCCACACATGCACGGGGGCAGGGCATGGGGTCTTGCACGTGCATGCATGGGGGCATGCCCCCCCCACATTACATTTTGGGGGTTAGGGCGTGCACATGTGGATTCGCACACTCGCATGCATGCTTTAGGCACTCAGTCCGGAAAAGATTAGCCCTCAATGTGTTAGGCACATGTTCTGCACAGTTATAAACCAAAATTTCTGCAGGATTTTTACCTTCCTGCTTCATACCTAACAGTCACACACAAACAAAATCAATCAATTTGTGAGAAAAACACACCACCTTGGCTGATAGGTAATGCCAAAGACAAAAGAAAATTGATGGGAGAAGACTTAGTTCAATAAAAGTCCACTGGCAACTCTATAGAAACCAGATAAGGCTTAAGTGAAATTCTGAGTGAGGAGATAGCATTGGTTTCAACCTTCTCACTCAGAAATAGAAACTTAAGCAATCATAGTACAGCACCTACATTTTACAAAGAACAATTTAATGCTTAAACATAAATTTATATTCTGGTTGGGCAAACTATTAAGAAGTTCCCAAGGAATAAGAAACAGTGTATATAGCAACATAAAAATACACTCTGAAAAAAAGAATCCCCCCCCCAACTGTGTAAATTAAGTATCAGTAAAAGCATCATATTACAACACAGAGAGCTAAAACATATTTAATTAGTATGGGGCACTCAGTGCATATAGTCCTAAGTAGGTTTTTAAAAGTCTTAAGTGTTTTACCTCTTTATTTTCCTTTAGTTATAACTGATAACACATCTTGCAGAGCTTGGCCATTTCTTAAAAGGAAAACTACTTTTTAAGAAGGCCAATCTATAGAATATTGGGTCAAAGGCAAGATTTGAGTTAACAAATAGACAGTACATTTAAATGTCTGGACCTGATATGAAAAATAAATAAATGTTCACTTGCACTTAAAGATCATAAGGGTCTCCTTTGCAAATCCTGGAGTTTTATTTACAGAATGAAAAGGAGGAAATGTTGACATGACAAATGTCAGTACCAAGGCTTTCTATGTAGTCAACTACAAATCCCTTCCCCCAACCACGCCTTTCTTTATTTCTCTCCCTCTCCCTCCCCCTTTAATTATTCTCCAGTCATGCTTCAAAATTGAGAGGTTTTTTTCCCTCCCTCTCTGAGTCAGAAGGACTTGGGAAGCTCCACGGGAACTGTGACGAGATCCACAACTGGACAATGCTTTCCTGCACAAAGCATTCTTTCATCCAGGCAGTATATCCATTTAAAACATCCCCTTCATGCTCACACATTTTATAAAGAGATTATGAGCAACAAACACCGGATCACCCACAAGATCAAGATTTTGGCTTCAACACAAAGGGACAAGGAATACAAAACTTATGAGGAGTTCCTATGAGAAAATGGAGCTGTTTCAGCCCAAATACTTCAACTGTGTTTATTATTATTAGACATATATAGGATTTTAGTTGCTTAATGCTCCTGATATGTTATATTAATATAATCAATACATTAATTAGAATGTCAGTATTTGGAGTTAATAAGGGATAATGTTGAGCAGGAGCTAAATTCATAAGAAAGAGTAAAAACTAAGACCTGCTATTTTGCACTAAATAGCAGCCAAACTGGTGGGTGAAGTTACTTGTAATTTACCAGTGGACAGAATAGTCTTATTTGGACAAAAATTGTAGAATGCCACTGCCTGCAATGTATACAAAATATTTCCTATACTATATACCTTTCAACTCATTTGCAAACAAATTACATCAAGTACAAAAAAAGTACAAAAACTAAGAACAGCTGTAATCTTATCCATTTTTAATCAATGCGAGTTCATTATACTGTTGCATTTCTTAGAAGATGCAAAAGCACTTCATGTAACTTGGATGCCTGACCTTGTAAGATAATGAAAAAGATATTAGAAATAAAAATCAAAATTTGGCTGACTTCTATAATCAAGAGAAAGTAGCAAATCACTGACAATTGTTTTTCTTGAATCCTGACTGTTTGCAGCTGTTCAACTTTTGACTTAGCAAATATAATTGGAAAGAATTTAAAAATCATTTTTATATCAACTGCATTGCCATTCTTAGTGTCCATATTTAAAATTGTAATTGGAAACTTTTTCAGATAGTAGACACCACTGCACAATTGAGACAGTACTAATGTATTTTTTAAAAAAGTTTCATGAAATTCTCAAGTCTTGCAAAATGCAAACTTACTCTGAAATCTCACAAACGGCCTGGGATTTTCCAACAAAAATGTCTATTATTTTTAAACTTAATTTTGTGGGCAATATTTAAGACTGTCATATGTATGTTGCTGCACACTGCTATACACATTGTTCATAAATTTTCAATCCTGTATTGACAATGTTGAAAATAATAGTACCATTTCAATATGAATGTCATATCAGCATTCACTCAAGCTCTATCTAGTCCCAAACCAAAACACTGTATTACAATACAGAAATTCATAACACAAGGGGCAAAGTGGTATTCATAGAAATTATGAAAAGTTATTTCATAACTGAATGCAACTGAAATGAAATGTTTAGAAACCATAGGCTACAAATATGTCACAAAGCCAATTATTGTCAGCCTCTGTTTCGCTATTTGCTTTCGGCTGCCATTGAAATGGGGAGGGGGGGCTGGTATTTGGGAAGGGAAGTTTTAAGTATAGGAGAGATTGTAAAAAGGGAGTTTTGTTCTCACCATCTACTGCGCATGCTGGAGATAGTGATTGAGGTCGCCAAGGCCAACTGTCCTGCATACCAACCTGATGATGCTTTTTGACAATGGAACTCACATGACACCTAAGGGATTTGCAGATTGGACTATGGGATGGGGTTACCAGGGGAAGGGGGTTGGGTCACATATTGATATGTATGATTTCGTGCGCTTTTGCCTCAGATCTTGCTTTGCTTAGCTGCTATCTTTTCACAACCAGTAAAAGTACTCTTAATTCTGCAAAATCGAGTTAAGTGGTTTCTTTCTTGGTTGCTGAGGGAGGCTGGCTTGACAATTATGCTTTGAAAAGTTTAGCAAAAAGAATGTTGGTCTTACCTGAATGTGTCTTTTCAGTGGAGTAGAGGGAGGGGTCACACGAGGGTTTAACACAGCCTGATTGGTCCATTAGACTGAGAGAAAACGTCTTAGCCTTCTGCCCTTCCTATTGGCTCCCAGTTTCCTTAAGAAAACACAAGAAGCCCCAGGAAAAACCTCCCGGCCCTCCCCCGGCCCCTGTCTAAATAAGTAGGGCAGGATGTGACCCCTCCCTCTACTCCACTGAAAAGACACATTCAGGTAAGACCAACATTCTTTTTCCAGTGGAGTCGAGGGAGGGGTCATGCGAGGGACATACCTAAGCTACATCCCAGGGAGGGAAGACTGGGGCCCTGGGGGAGGAACAGCTGCCACCCACTGTAGGACCCTCCTAACAAACGACGCTTCAGCTGAAGTGTAGATATCTAGGCGATAGTGACATATGAAGGGCCCAGGTGGCCGCCCGACAAATGTCCTCAAATGGAGCACTAGTAGCCCAGGCCGCAGTAGTAGCAGTGCTGCAAGTGGAATGGGCCATAATACCCGCAGGGGGGACCTGACTAGACGCCTCATAGGCTGTCACTATAGCTTGCCTCAGCCACCTTCCAATGGTGGTGGAGGACACCCTAGCGCCCAGAGACCCCGGCTGATAAGAAACGAAAAGGGCCTCTGATTTACGGACTCCTGCTGTCCGCCTGAGATAAATGAGGAGTGCACAGCAGACGTCCAGTCTGTGCCAGAGCCGCTCCGGCTAATGAGATGGGTCCAGGCAAAAATTCGGTAAGATAATCTCCTGTGCCCTATGGAAAGGTGTATTCATCTTCGGGAGAAAGGTGCGGTCCAGACGAAGGACCACCCTGTCCTGATGAAACAGACAGAGGTTGTTCCAGGAAGAGAGGGCGCCTAGCTCCGAAATACGTCTGGCCGAGGTTACGGCTATCAGAAAAGCCACATTAAGGGTGACCAGACGCATATGGAGAGGCTCGAACGGTTCCCGTCAAGGCCCTGAGAACCAGAGGGAGGTCCCAGGTCGGAAATCTATGGATCGGGGGCGGCCGGAGATTAGCTGCTCCCTTGAGAAAACGCTTCATGAGGGGAGAGTGGGAAAGGGTATGAGATCCTCCCCCCCCCAACACTGTGGCCAAAACAGCCACCTGCCTATGCAGGGTGTTATGGGACAGGCCGTCTTCCAAGCCCTTCTGCAAGAATTCCAACACATCAGACATTGTGGTCCTGGAGGGGTTAAGATCATGAGGAGTGCACCATCTTACAAACACCACCCAGGTAGAATTATAAATCTGGTGGTGGAAGGCCACCTAGGAGCCTTGATGGTGGCTATGACCCTGGAAGAGAGGTTTACCCCCCCTTAGGAGGCACTGCTCAAGTGCCAGGCGGTCAAGTGGAGCCATTGAGGCTCCAGGTGCACCAGAACCCCCTGACACAAGGCGATCTCCTCCCGAGGGATCCTCCACAGAGGGGACACCGACAGCTGAACCAGATCCACGAACCACAGTCTCCTGGGCCAGTATGGGGTAAGCAAGATGACATGGGCCCTCTCTATTACTATCTTTCTGATGGTCCCCGGGATGAGGGGAATGGGAGGGAAGGCATAAAGTAGGCCCAAAGGCCATCTGCTTCTGAGGGCATCTGTGCCCTCTGCTCTGTGGGACTGGAACCGGGAGAAGAACCACGGCAGTTGTGTGTTCGTGGGGGTGGCAAACAAGTCCACCAACGGAGTGCCAAACATCCAGCAGATCCTCTGGAACAGTTTGGGAAGAAGCTGCCATTCGCCATTGTCCAGAGTCGCCCGGCTCAGCCAGTCTGCCTGATGATTGGTTATCCCCGAGATGTGAAACTCTGCCCATGATCCCAGTTTCAGGGCCTCCTGCCAAAGGGCCCGGGAGTGGGTTCCCCCCGATGGTTCACGTGGGCCTTCGTGGCGACGTGCGTCAGAAGCAGAACATGCTGACCTTGTAGATGTTGTCCGAAATGCTGAAGGGCCAGCCGCGCAGCCTTCAGCTCCAGCCAGTTTATATTGTGGCGGAGGTCCGTGGCAGTCCATCAGCCCTGGGCCATGTTGGAGCCCATCACTGCTCCCCACCCAAAAAGGCTCACATCTGTCGTCACAGTTGCTCTGTCTGGTTCCCAAAAGGAGCCTCCCCGCTGTACTTCTGGGGACAACCACCACAGGAGGGACGATCTTAGGTCTGGAGGGAGCTGGAACGATCGGAGGGAGTTGCTCAGCCTCCTCTTCTGGAAGAGAAACAGGGCCCACTGGAGCGGTCGTAGATGATGTCGGGCCCAGGGGACTATCCCTATACAAGAGACCATCTTGCCAAGTAGCTGAGACAAGGTCAGGATGGAAACGGACCGCCTTCTGTGGACCAAGGCTACTAGCTGGCAGAGGCTGGCTACACGTTCCGGGGAGAGCTGTACTATCTCTGTCACTGAGTTTATGATCATCCCTAGATGAAGAATCTGAGTGGATGGGAACAGGTGACTCTTTGGAAAGTTGAGAAACCCAGGGACTGGAGACATTGGATGGTGGCCCAGAGACTGGACCTCGCCTGATGGAGGGAATCTGCCTGAACTAGCACATCATCTAGATAGCATTGGAGTCCCACCGGCACAGAGCGCAAGTGAGCCGCCAATGCTTCATGAAGGTGCGGGGGGCCAAGGCCAGGCCGAAGGGAAGGGCCCAGTACTGGTAGTGATGGTCTCCGTGGGAGAACCGCAGGTATTTCCGGTGGGACTGGAGGATTGGAATGTGGAGGTAGGACTCTGTTAGGTCCACAGAGGCCAGGAAATCCCCCCGACAGATGCCCTGAAGGATGGACTTCAGGGACGACATTTTGAAACATCTGTAAACCAGGAACCGGTTCAGACATTTGAGGTCCAGAATAGCCCTCCAGCCCCCCGAGCTCTTCGACACCACGAACAGGTTCGAGTAGTGACTCTGTGCGCGTTCCAAGGTAGGAACCTCTCCCACCGCCCTGATCTCGAGAAGATGATTTACCGCGAGATCCATCAGGCGGCGGCGTTCCAGGTTCCTGGAGGGAGGGAAGGTCCTGAAGAGTCTCAGGGGAGTGGAGAGAAACTCCAGCCTCAGACCGTGCCGAACCATGGCCCTGACCCAGGCGTCTGTAGTGATCCCGTCCCACGGGTCCGCATAGAGTGCTAGATGGCATCCAATGGGAGGACTCAGGTTTGAGTCACTTCCCTCTGCAGAAGGGGCGGCCATCCCCCCCCCTGAAAGGGCTGTTTGGACTGTGGCTGGAATGTACTGCGGTCCTAGTAGGATGACCGCGGAAATTGCCTATCCTGTCTAAAGGACTGGTACCTATGTTGATTGTCGTGGTCTGGGGCCCTGAACGAAGGCCTACAGTAAGGGTGGGAACGGGAGTCGGACTTCTTCGTCATGGAAGATAACGCCTTCCTTTTATCTTTGTTTTCCACCAATATGGGATCCAAAGCTTCCCCAAAAAGGTTGGGACCTGTATATGGGGCCGCGGCCAAGTTCCACTTCGCCTTATTATCCATCTGCCAACTTCGTAGCCAAAGGAGGCGGCAAAGAGAGGTAGCAAGGGCGCTGAAGGATAGACTTGAGGGAGGACATTTTGAATCGCCTGTACACCAGAAAACGGTTCAGGCGCTTGAGGTTCAGAATCGCCCTCCAGCCCCCCGAGCTCTTCGGAACCACGAACAGGTTGGAGTAGTGGCCCAGGTCCTGTTCCTCTAGAGCAGTGGTCCCCAACCCCCGGTCCGCGGACCGGTGCCGGGCCGTGGAGTACCTGGCACCGGGCCGCGCAGCGGCCGGGGGCCATGCAACGGCCGACTCTTCACTCATGCAGCGCCGCCACCGGAGGGGGGGAGCTGCGCGGAAGCACAGGAGCAAGTGAGGCGAGGAGGAAGAATCCCCCGCTACTACACCACCTCCGCCCCCTCCCCGAGTCAGCCGTCCCCTCAGTGAACGCCTCCGCCTCTTTCTCCTTTCTCGCCTCAGTCGGCTCGCCTGGAAGCGAGGCGAGGAGTGGGCGGACCATGCGCTGGAAGCGGAGCCCTTGGAGGCCGCTCTCTTCTTTTTCCCACCCGGCCTTGGCTTGTGAGAAGGAACGGCGGGAGAGGTAGAGAGAGAGAGAGAGAGAGAACGTCGGGCAGCCGAGGGCGGGGGGGGTCTTTTGAGGGGAGATGGGGGGTGCGCAATTTTGGCGCCAGATTCAGGCCGCCGCTGCCGCTATTGCAGCGCACGGTGGAAAAGCGGCGGTCTTGCCCACCCCTTCCCTGCCTCCCGCCTGCTCCAGTTGCCGCAGCCAGGGGTGGGGGCTCGGTGCCTGAAGTCTCTTGCCTCTCTTCCAAAATTTCGCCAATGGGCATCGGTGAAGCGCGCTCTTTCTCTTCCTCACAAAACACATTTCCTTTCCCCCCACGCGTAGTTATTGGCGATATGGACTCTTGGAGGCTGCGCTCCCGGGTCGCGTTTCCTTTTTGCAGCCCACGAGAATGCCTGGTTCTGAGCCTCAAAAAATGAGAGTTCTCTTAAGGCTGCAAAAAAGGAATATACTTTGGTCCTTGAAGCGCTTTTCCTGTTATTTGGACATTATATATATACATACGTACATACGTACGGTATGTATATATGCATGTATGTATTTATGTATGTATGTATGTATGTATGTATGTATGTATGTATGTGTATATATATATATATATATATATATATATATATATATATATATATATATATATATATATATATATATATATATATGTCTGTAGTCCATAATATAGTGATGATTTAAAAAAAAATTAGTTGAGCACATGGAATCTTTTTTCTTTTAGTATATTTTGGAGGTGGGGGCCCACTTTGTTATTTAAGATAGTATCTCCTTTTATATATGGTAGTGAAGATACCTAATACTCCCACCCCCTATTTCCCCCACGACAACCTTGTGAGGTGGGGGGGGCTTAGATAGAGTGAATGGGCTTAATACTGTATTCTTTTTACATTGCTGTCCTCTGGCTTATTTAATTTTGCCCTTGCTCTTTTTATCTTTGACCTTGATTAATTCAGCTGTTTATTCCTTAAAATCTACATACAAAATGGAAGGTGGGATATGATTCAGGTGTTGAATTGGGAAGGTGGATTTAAAAAGTATGTTTGTATTCCCCCATTTTCACCCCCCACCCCTGCGTGCGCTCAGCGGGCCACGGTAAAATTATCAAAGGCTGACTGGTCCGCGGCGATAAAAAGGTTGGGGACCACTGCTCTAGAGGAACCACCTCCACCGCCTGAATGTTGAGGAGGTGGGCGATAGCCTGATCCTGGAACGGAAGGAACGACCTGAAGAGATTCGGAAGGGTGGAGAGAAATTCTAACCTGAGACCGTGACAAACTGTGGCTCGGACCCAAGCATCCGACGTGATCTCGTCCCATCGATCTGCATAGAGGGAAAGGCGGCCGCCGATGGAATGACTCAGGTTTGAGTCACTTCCCCCTGCGGTAGGGATGGCTGCCTCCTCCACGAAAGGGCAGTCTGGACTGGTGCTGGAAATGGTTTCTGTCCTGAAATAGGAGAGGGCCCTGTCTGGAGAGGCTGAGGGAGAAGAAGGGCTGAAACCCCTAGGGGAGGAATGCTCAGAAAAAGGCCTGATTGGAGACCTGGATCTGTCCCTGGAAGTAGGCCCTGTGGCCTTGGCCTCCCTCTCTGCTCTAGCAAAGGTCTTTTCAATGGCCTTGTGCCTTCTGGCCTCCTCCCTGGTGGAGGCCCTAGATGGGTGCTGAGCCGTGCTAGGCCTAGGAAGGGGAACCCCCTCGGAGCCCTGCACCAAAGCCTCCACACCCCCATTGGGCCTTCCACCTGGCCCTGGGGAAGATCCGACCCCTCCTCCATGCCCCACTCATGTGTCCGACGAAGAAGGAGAAGTCACTGGCCTCTGTAGGCCCCACCGGGACCTGGGACTGCTGGGTGGAGTGCAGGGACTAGGCCAAAACCGCCTCCAGCTGGGCCTCACGATCGGCTGTAGAATGAGGCAAGGGTCTTGCGCACGTGGTGGCAGCCAAAATGGCCACCGGAACTCTGTGCGGAGGCGAGGGGCCGAAAACCAGCACATGCGGCTCAGCTCCGCTTCTAGAAGCCGATGCCGCTCCGATTAAGGACGGGGGGAGCCACGCGGCTCACCGGCACACACTCCTCGCCCCAAGCTCCCCTTGCAATTCCAGTAATACCGGAGCCACGCGGCAGCCACCCAAATCAAACAGCGGCTCCGCGGATAGCTCCCACACGCCACAAGGTGCCGAAAAACGCTCTCCTTCACCCGGGAAAGGCAAACTGCCTTCCCTGAAGCTGCTCCTGGAGCTGGCACCCCCGCAATCCCGGGGATAGGGCTGAGGCTCCGGGCCCACGGGGGGGGGAGGATGGATGCCCCACAGGGACCTCCCCAACCCCCTGAGGCAGAGGACTGTCCCTTGGGGCCGCAGCCCAATCAGGCTTTGAGAATACCCACACGTGACCACTCCCTCCCTTCCTCTGGAAAATAATCAATTCCTCGCTCTATCATAAGAATCATTTCAAATGTATAAGAAACTACATTGTAAGTAAAAGCTGAAGGGCATTAGACCTTGGCAACAGCCCTGGTATTTTATGATAATCTCTCATCCAATATTGATCAGGCCCCACACCTGCTTCATGTTTCATCTCCATCTACACCTCCTTTCCATTTCCAGTACCATAATTCTGATTGGGGAGAGAAAAAAGCAAAATAAACTGAGCCACTAAAATTAAAACTCTGTGTTGCTAAATTGCTGGGCATGACGTCAAAGACTAGGTTTGGGGCAGGGACGGGGTTAAGCTGCAGAAGCTACATTTGGGTTTCCTACTCCAGTTTAGCAATCGTTGTACAAGTAGTCAAGTAGTCCTTGCTTAACAATGGTAGTAGAAATTGGCAACTCCATCCGTAAGTGATGAAGTTGTAAATCGCAATGTCACACTATAGTGCCAACTTAAAAGAGCAGTTTAAATTGCCATCACCAAGCAAATCCCACACTCTAATTGCGATGTCATATGATCCCATTTGCCACCTCCTGCCAACTGCCCCATTGACTTTGTTGGAATTCAACAAGGTAAGACACAAATGGTGACCACACAACTGTGGAATCACAACCATCATAATTGTTATCTAGTTGCCAAATGCCCTTTAAATTGCGATCCTGTTTCTATGGAGTTGTTAAGACAACGCAACTAAGAGGAACAGTGATAAATCCCCCATCATAACTGTGATAATTCTCATTCAATGAGATCTATCTGTGATGTCAACCAGTAAAACTGCTTTTAAACCAAGATACCCTTGTTTCTAGTCCCTAATCACTGCACCACCATGGCATCCTTTTCCTCCTCATACAATAGACCCAAGAGTATGTGTAATCCATATGAAGCACATCTTTCATTCAGACATATTAGACTATAGGTATCTGCTACCCCAATTTGCTGAGATTGCTTGGGCCAAAGCTATTCTTTTGATATTCAAGAAGGGATCATCATAGCCTATATTCTTTCCAGTTGACTAAATTAGTACATCCACGTCTTCTTAAGAAGCTGTACCTAACATTTACACTACTTATTATATATGTGTTTTCGTAACAAAATATCTTATCAGCCCTGCAATAGCTGGAATGAAGCTTTTGGATTTTCTCCCAATTAATAACTCTTGTTTTCTCTCGTTCTCTCTTTTTGGTACAAGACCGGCAGGGTCCTTCAACACAGCAGTGAAATGGGACAGCTAATTATCAACGAATCCACCTTGCTGCACCACATTTGGCAACTTTTATCAGCGCAGGACAGCTGCATTCTCTGTGTTTGAAGCAAAATGTCATTCTCTGCTAAATGCAACAAGACTTATATCACTAATGATGCCTTGACGCTCCAAAGAAACAACTAAAGCCTAATTAAAAATTCAGATTTGTTCTCCTAAGCATAACAATATTAACTGCTTTTCCATCAGGACCTTGTTACATCTTTCCAAAATGTTTGGTTATCCCCCACCCCCTCCAAAAAGCGTAAGATGATAGGATGAAAAACTGTTGTAGACTTGGGGCATTCTTGGAGCATTTTTAAAAGACTGTTATGGTTGGAACAGAACCAACACACAATCATGTAAACCAGATGGGTTTTTTTTACTTCGCTCCTTCAATTCTAATTACTACACTGCAGATTGTTTTTGTAGGAAAAAAAATGGTTCCATACAGATTTATCAGCTGTAACACTTTGGGTTGCATTTGGTTTCTTTAAATATCCAACTGATTTTAAAAAGGGATGGAAATTGTATGGCAACCATAAACTACAAAAAGGCTGTGATTTATTAAACTGGCCCATTTCACTTGACATTAAATATTTGAAAACTAGCATAATCCACATATAGGCCGAAGTTTAATTTAGCTGATGAATGTTAAATCAGGATTTGTTCAATCCAAAGTGTTAATATAATAAATGTTCATATATTGACAAATAATTCACGATTCACAGCCTTGTCTTTCAATCCATGATGATGTCAAAGTAACTCGACATTACCTAATTGAACCATGTAGTTTGTAATTACGACTGGCTCAAGGTAAGTCTAACCTGCCTCACAGATTGTTGTTCTGGAGAAAATAGGAGGAGGAAAATATCTTGGATAATATGTTTGCCATCTTGAGTTATTTATTAAAATAACCAAAAGTGGGATATGAAATAAATAAATAATACAATGAAGTAAAATAATATAAAATAATAAAATAAGGAGTATTATGTATGTTTGCCACTTTAAGTTACTTATGAAGTAAAAAAGGTGGGATAATAAAATAAAATAATAATAATATATAATAAATATAATAAATATAATAAATATAATAAATATAATAAATATAATAAATATAATAAATATAATATAATATAATATAATATAATATAATAATATAATACAATACAATATAATATCTAAAAGGTCACCCAGCTGCCTTTGTGCCTAAGGTGGGACTAGAACTCATGGTCTCCTGTTTCTTGCCTGATGTCTTAATCATTACATCAAACTGGCTCTCAGTATAATATAACGTTTTAAATACAAAGAAATAGAGCCGCGGTGGCGCAGTGGTTAGAATGGGATAATGCAGGCTACTTCTGCTGACTGCCGGCTGCCTGCAATTTAGCAGTTCAAATTTCACCAGGCTCAAGGTTGACTCAGCCTTCCATCCTTCTGAGGTGGGTAAAATGAGGACCCAGATGATTGGGGGCAATATGCTGATTCTGTAAACCGCTTAGAGAGAGCTGTAAAAGCACTATGAAGCATTATATAAGTGCTAATGCTAAATATAAAACCATCATTATGTCACAATTTGTGAATCTCATATAATTTGTAAGCAAATTGCAATCATTAATTTATTTGTATGGTTTATATTTTCTTGTTCCCAAAGTGAGCATTTTTAAAGCAGCTTGTACTCTAATCTGTTTGTCTTCTGACTTGCATATCAGAACCTGCATTCCAAAAGTAGGCAAGTGGAAGATCATGATAATGACCACATTTGACTGGATTTTATGTAAATTAAATTCACAGTTCATCTCTGTGTATTCAACCATTTCTTTCTTCATGATGTTATTTAAAGCGAAAATTCTGTTTGGAAAGCATTCAACACTCTCGTGGAAAACCTGTACCCCTTACTCTTAACTATACTATAACACCAAGTATCACATTACAGAAAAAAAATAAAGCTAATTAAAGCTAAAACCATACAGTACCTAAGTTGAGTAATTTTTAATTGTAGTTATATACTTATCAGCTATTGTGGGATTACAGCAATATTCATTTCTTCACTTTTGCCTCTCTTATAAAGCTTGACTGGGATAAACTAGAATAATTTCACTTACCCTAACAGATAGTCCAAGTATTGCTAAACACACAAAAGAAATGAACAAGAAATAGAAATATCCCCTTCTTATATTTCTTTCAGCTTTATTAATGTTAAAATAATAATGTAAATAGCAATGCATAAGTCTTTGGCTAGAAATACAATGAATGTAGAATGTATAACAGAACCCCTTCAAGCCAAATATACAGTATATACTAATGTTAAAAGCAGTACTATGTCAAAAAGTGTTGACAATTTTTGGCAACCCAGCAATTCTTACTACTCTAAATCTCCAGCCAGCAAAATACTTCATCCTATTATTAGGTACTCCCAACTTGGAAATGAACTGCTGACCCTTGTATATGTCAAATCTATTTTTCCTTCATTAAGTAGAAATCTGCGGCAGTTAATGCCATACTGCTACTATGGAATACTGTACTACTACTTCAAACTTTCCCTTTCTAATGTGAGCTAGGCAACAGTAAAAAATTATTAAGAGTTGGAAAGGCATACAAGAATAATAGGAAAAGAAAGTATAACAAAATACACATAATGGAACCCACTAAATATTTTTGCAGCAGTTCTATGAGATGTCTATCTTATTTGGTTAATATAGGGAGAAAAAATCTATAGGGTCAAACCAAAAACCTATAAATTCTTGCATTGCTTCTCATGACTGCTGACCCTATGCCTGTCAAGACAATACAACTAAACAGAAACCTAAAAAACCATCTCCTGTCTCTATACTTGACCATTAAAGTTAAAAAACCCAGGACTAACTCAAATACTTGACACCCCTTCATTATGTGATGTATTCATTTCATCTTATTTCTTTATTTCATTTATAATATTTATTTGCTGCCTAGCTTGCTGCAAATTGAGATGGTTTTAATCAGTTGGTGATCCTCAGGAAGATCCATTTTATTTATATGTTTATTTACCGGATTTATATTACATTGCTTCAATCAATATCAACCCTGACCAGTATTTTATCATGTGACTATTCAGGATTCATCTCACTAGACAAGCAGATTAACAGAACTAAACACCGCCTTGTTTCACACCACATGATTTAATCCCAATGACATCTTGTACCGAAGAGACAGGGGAACAGCTCAGAATTACAGTAATCCCATCCCATTTCTCAAGATGATACTTGAATCAGGAGATTCCTGACACAAGGTTTATAATAGAAGTAGCAGAATATTCACTGGCCTCATTTTCCTGCCTATGCAACAGAGATTTGCTGGCCACTGCAGTCCTTGCCATGAACAAAAGATGTACAATATAAATCCAAAGTAGTGAATTGTTCTAGCCAAAGTGTTGATGCAATTATTTTCCAGGCTGCATATATTTTAACAATGATTTTAAGAGATGGCTTTCATCCAAAACAAATAGCAGGATTAAATCAACATGAAATGATCAATTCTTACAATATTGACATGAAGCATGACCTTTGTGTATGCTGCTGATCCATCTTGTCAGCAAATTCTATTCTTCTATTTTATAGATAATTCCAAGATTGGCATGTGAACTAGTTGGATCAACTTAAATACAAATACAAAGAAAACACCCTCCAGATCTTTAAAAATGTACACAAATTTAAAAGAAGGTTACAGGTGATCCCCAGACTGACAGAGAAAAACAAAGGAAAGGTGTTTAAAAAGCAGGTCACATTCTAAGCAGAACACGTCATAGTATGAAAAGAATGACCCATCTAGATTTCTTGAAAACAAGCTGGGAATCACCTGAAGCTATTTTTCATTATTTAGAAAAAGGAATCAGCAGATATGCATGCCTCACCCACAGCACACCTATGTATAAGGTTTCCTATGATGTTGCATATGTGATTATCATTCTGAACTGACAGCATTTAATGTACATATGAATGAGAAGTGAATCACTTTGGTTATCACCCAGTACCAATTCAAATGTCTTTCAAGTTTAAACCACACACACATTCAGCTGAAAAATCTAGAGTTAAATGTGATGTAGGCAAGTGTTAATGCCAGCATATTAGTTAATCCAGCTGGTCTTATGCATGTTTATTTTGAAGTCAGCCTTTCTTAACTCAATGGGATTCATTCCAGGTAAATGTGCATAATTCATATGTCACTAAGTTTCAAGAAACAAATATTCTTATCATTACTGCAAAATGCTCCCATATGTCCTCTAAGTATATGTCCAGGTGAACTAAACTTTTCCAAAGTGCAAATTATATACTGTATTTCAGCAACAAGAATTGTTACTTTTAAAGTTGGGGAGGTTGGGGGAGGGACTATAAGCAACCATCCAAGTTAAAAATTGCAGACATTTTTTTTTTACATTTAATGGCAGGCCACGTTTTGCCACATTATTTGGCACAAATCTATGAACATGGTATCTATTGTCAATGCTAAACCATGCATTGAATGCTGTTGTAGAAACTTATTCAACAGGAAGAATGAAGTAAAATGTTGGCATTTTACATTATATGACAAAGTAACATCTATGTTCATGTGTGTCAAATAAGAAGCATTGTTTTATACCTAATTAAGAATCTTGTTAAGATGTCTTGTTTGTAAACTGCAATTAACAATTAAGTTTTAAACTTGTATCAAAATATGGAATACATTTTACATTCTATTATGCCAAGCATAAAAGCTATATTTTCCAATCTAAATCAAAAATAAAGCATGATGCAAAATCTAAAAGTAGCTACACAGTTATACCAATAAACTTGATCAAAGCATTAATTATATTGCCATGAAAAGATAAACAAATCTTGATTGCCGCTTACTATTTAGGATAATATATTCCTGTCCCAACCTTAACTTCCTATGCAATAAATGTGAATATTTTCCACTACAGTATATAAGTATATGAATCCTTATCATCTGAAAAAAAAGGTATTATTCTAACACACAAAAACTAGATTTTTCATAATGTCTGGTATTAGAATTGGGATACTACATTAAACACAAAGGGGGAGAACCCCTATTGACAGCTATAATCTAGGCAGACAGTTCACCTAATTTCTAAAAAGCGTTCTGCATCTTGCAGCATTTTGGTCTTATATACATGTTCACATCATGGAGATTTCTGGCACAAAATGCTCCCTTGATTTTCCTTCTCACCTTTCCAAAAGAGATTTGGCCATTGTTCTTCATCCATTTATGAAGGAATGAAAAACATCTCATATTTCTCGTAGGAAATCTTGTATAATTCCCATACATGCAAATTTTATGAAGTCAACCTCTCAGTACACTTCTCCAGATCCTGATATTTCAGCCTACCCCAGGGCCAAAATTTCACAATAGATCAAAACATGGTTCTTCAGAGTTAGAATAAACACAATGCCTTTCATAATAATTCAGCTATAGAGCCTCTCCTCATTGGTCTCATGAACTTGGGAGTGGCTACCTACTTTTTCTATTTTCATCTTCTGCTTCTGTCACATACAGTACTTTCCTTTTTTTAACTTACACAATTACCTCCAGACCTTTATCTATCTTAACTTCCCCAATCAGCTGTATCCCTACAAAAATATTCAGGGTCAGATTCAAAATATCTACAATTTTTTTTTTCTTCAGTACTACCTTTCATCTAATCTTATTTTATTTCATCTGTATCACAATCTATTCTAAACCTTATCCTTATAATTTCTTTCACCTCAATTATCTTAGCTATCATTTTAGGTTTTCTTCTATACTGCTCCAGCGACTCAGAGCAGATTTGTAATTAGGTAAATGTCTTTTCTTGTATAGCTTATTCCAATCATAGGACATCTGACCATACTTAGAACTATAGGGCAATCCTATCGTATACCATTGTTACAACTGGAGTTTTTCAGCGTAACAAGAATATTTGCCGACTTATTACTAGAAGCCAATAAAATCACAGCCTTCTAAAATAACACAGTCTCTACTTCAGAAATCACAGCCTTCATTTCAAACTGAAGCTTTTATAACACAAATAGGTTCCTCTAAAATGAACAATATATAAGTATTAATAAAAGTGTTTTAATCTATTGAGGGCATCTGGCTTTAAACTTTTCCCTTATGAATAGCAGGCTATAGTTAGAATTTGCAATGGGTATTTTTATTGAAACCAATAAATTTTTAAAATCTGCCATTCCTAAAGACAGGCGTTTTATTAGCTAAATATGTTTAAATTACACATTTGAAAGCATCGTATAATCAATGCGCATGTGGTTAATACACCTTGATTGGATTAAAAGAGGTCTCATACATACCCAAAGATATGCAAAGTTCTTCAAATGAAGGGATCCAGTTTCACTACACATTTACACACACAAAAAACCAAAAACCTGCAATAATCCTTAACAGATTTGCAAGAGACCACAGAGTATACATAGGCTTCTCAGAGGGAGAAACACATCTTTCGGCTCTTACAAGAAGTGACTTGTGAATTCTCCATAGTTCAGTGTATCAATAATTTACTACTATCTACCTTGTTAAGCGAAGTCATTTTAATGCATGGCTTCTTACTATAAAGGCCAGGAAGAGAAGAACTGACAAAGGCTGAGCCCCAGGAGGGAAGGGAAACAAAAATATTTCAAAAGATAATGGAAGGGAGTGGGTTTGAAGAAGATAAAGAGCCATTTGGGCACAGACCCCTGCTGCTTCCATAGAAGTGTCTCCTTTTCAATCTCGGAAGCTTTAAAAACTGCCTTTGCCACTGACTACTTGCATTTGCAGGGTGTTGGGGATCCAATTTCACCTTTTGTCCAGGGAGCTGGCCCTTGGTGGCAGTAACACAGCTATTAGCCTCCTTTGCAGCAAGGACAATACTCAAACTGTCATTAATATGCAACCACAAAGGCAGGGATAGACCATAATTACTAATCATCTGGCTCCCTCTGAACTGAAGCAAATTATCCAGGGTCAGGAAATGAGTTTTTTCAGGAAAGAAATGAACTTGTTAACTTAGATCCTTAAATTAGAAAAGTAAAATTATGCCTATCTGAAGCATATTTCCATTTACAATCCTGACGTTTTGTATCTACCCGTTTGCTATCGCAAATCTTTTTTTGTTTGCCTCTCAAATCTGTAGCTGGCTCTAAAGTATGGGTTATGTATGCACCGTGAGAATATTTTTCCAAAACAAGGCCTTCCTTTCCCACCTCTTTTATCAGCTATCATAAAGTGCCCAATTTGAGCCACACTTAAGATAATTAAGCACTTGCCATGCAAAAAGAGAAATTGCAAACCTAGCCATGATTTAGTCCCAATAAACAGGTCGCTAAAATATCCGAGTATCGAGGCAGAGTTTTAATGCTTTTCATTAATTTTCATTCTGAAGAAAACTTGGTCAAACTTGGTTCTCAGGAGAAAGCACTAAACAATGAAACCTCGTTCCGGTTTTTGGTTTCACATTTAGTTAAACCTTCAGTTATTTACGACAACTGGGTGTTTTCCAATCAGCCGAAACTAGGTACGTGCAAAAAGATTCGGATTTCCGTCTAAACTCTTCAAGGTAGCATATATATATGTATATTTACCGAATCTTTGAAGGCAGACCGAAAGTATGCAGAATGCCCAGTTGCAAGCTTCTACTTTGCCTCCCACCCTCGAAAGTATCTCTCTGCCCAGGAGGCAACAGGCTAAATCCAGGCGATCGTGTTTCAGCATTCATCGATGCTCTCATATGAAAGGGTACGGGAGGCTCCCGGATCAAAAGTCAGTAAGCGGTCGTGAGAAAACGCACGTTCTGATCATGGAGAAACTTTCCTCTGTCCCCGTCCCGCCCCCACCTCTCAACGAAGGATGGGGAGAACCTCCGGCCAAGAGATTCCTTATAAAATTGAGGCGCCGAAGCTGCTCTTCCATCAAGGCATTTTAAGAAGAGAAAGACGGAGTCTCTGGAGAAGCATCAAATACTAAACGAGGGAAGGAAGAGCTTTTAAAGTAGATGGAGGGAAACGGGGGGGGGGGGAAGGAAGACAGCCAGGGGGGGTAAAAAAAGGAAAGGGGGGGAAATCAGGAAGAAGGAAAAGAAAACGACAATATTCGGGGCAAATAGGAAATATTATCTACCTGCACAGTAACGACGCCCAACTCCTCCGCAGCTAGTTTTCTCATCTGAGTGGCCAAAACTTGCGCTTCGTCCAGAATGGAAAACTCCGAGTCGGCGGCGCCGAATCTCCAGAAAAGTGCCATGCAGACGATCCACAGGGGCCGCTGTACGCCGCCGTCCCTTCTCCGGGGGAGAACCGAGCCGCCGGAGGAGTAGGGAGCTGGTCGGGCGGCCTCCTCCGACCCGGCTGGCCTGCTCGCCATGATGCTGGCGACGGCGGCTGCTGCTTTCCTGCCCCGAGCGCGGCTCACAAACTTTCCCCGACGCTTCCCAAACTTCGGTGCGGGGTTGAGGGCGGGCGGGAGGCAGAGAGGGAGGAGCAGGCGGCTGCTACGCCTCGGGGCTCCGGGGAGAGGCGGCCGAAAGCTCCATGCCGAGGCCGCCAATCACGAGTCCCGGGGACGCCTGCTTCCAAGGGAACGGCTCGGTTACTTCGAAGCGAGCGGCCGGGAAGCTTCCTCGCCGAGAGACGGGGCAGAGGGACGCTGCGCGCGCTCTCGCCTCTCGCTCGCGCTGCGTGCGGGGAGAGTGGGAGCTCCGCTTCGGCTGCCGATTGAAAACAGCGCTGGGGCTGCGGTGAGCGGCAAACTCCGGAGCTGAAAGAGGCTGAGGAAGCGTCAGGGCCGGGATCGGAGTCAGCCAGGGGGGAAAGGGAGGTGTCTGGTGCCACCAAGCTGCGCGTCGGCTCTTCTGCACAACAATGACTGGGTTGGGAATGGCGAGGCCGGGCCAGCCTCGCGCGCTTGCTTCTTCCCCCTCACGGCTTTCGGAAACTTTCCCTCTCACCCAGCCGGCGGTTTGCAGAACCGGGTCTTCAAAGTCCCCCTCCCTCACCTGTTGAAACGAACATGTAACACCTTCCTTTGAAGAACTTTTCTTATAGTACTCCCCCCCCCACTCGCTTGCTCCGCCCAGGACTAGTTAGGATTTCATTCGGGCATTTGATGAAGTGATTTCCAGGGCGGCAGAGGTGTTGGCCTGCGCCGCGAAGCCCTCGAGGATTTGGTTCACACTTTTCACGACGGGGAGAGTGGATTGTCTTGCACTGTAAACTTCTGCGGAGTACCGTCCGCTTTGTCAAATCCATGCAACCATGGTGAGGTTCACACAGCCGCACCGCATGTCGGCCAACGTGTTGTGCAAGATCAGCCCCTGTGATCAGTATGTGGTGACTATTCAGTACCCGGTGGTTAAGATGGTTAAGTGTGTGGGGGATGTACACAGCTTAAAAACAGTGAGATGAGAGATAAAGTAAAATTAGTGACTCAATAAGTAAACAAATGAGAAGCCAGAGGGAAATGAAATCTATAAGTTGCAGACAGTGATAATTACCTATGGTTAGGTGACTACTTCCAAAGCAGCTGATAGGTCACATCCATTAAAGCTGTAAAGTATATTATTGCATTATTACCTGATTAACTCATGAAAATGATTTAAATAATTCTCTTTAATCAATCAGATTAAATCTTCTAATAATGTGCTGAAAGTAATACTTTAATAAAATGATAATCCTTAAGGTACTGCAAGGCTAGGGAAAAACCTGTTGCTCACTAATAGCTCTAGTTTTTCTTCCAAGAGAAAAAAAAATGCTAAGGGAATGAGTTTACTCATAAGTTCACAGTTGTTTGCTTCCTATCAATGAATGTAGCAGAAGCAAGAATAAAGGAGCTACCAGAGCCACCAGACACCAGGTAACACACATGTGCTAGTTGTTCCCGACTCTAGGGCACGATGCTCATCTCCGTTTCAAAGCCAAAGAGCCAGCGCTGTCCAAAGATGTCTCTGTAGTCATGTGGCCGGCAAGACTAAAAGCCGAAGGCGCAGGCAATGCTGTTACCTTCCCACCAAAGATGGTTCCTATTTTTCTACTTGCATTTTTATATGCTTTCGAACTGCTAGGTTGGCAGAAGCTGGGACAAGTAACGGGAGCTCTCTCCATTACCGCGGTGCTAGGGATTTGAACCGCTAAACTGCCAACCTTTCTGATCGATAAGCTCATTGTCTTAGCCACTGAACCACCGCATCCCACTATCACCAGGTAGAAAGGATCATTTTAAGCACATTAAGATGGGATGAGGGAATTTGGTGAATGCTGACTTGATGAAATGCTATTGTCTCAGTGTATCCTGAGGTAGAGATGAGGAAAGGCCAAGTGTCTCTGCATTGATAGACAAGAATATTTGTAGGTCACGGTTGAATCGTGAGTCCTTGGTGCTCTCTAAGCTTGGTGGCTTTCTTGTAGACATTTCATTACCAAACTAGGTTACATCATCAGTGTCATCAGTGTACTTAGTTCAGAGAGCACCAAGGATGTCACTGTCTCTTTATTAGAGACCTAGAAAGGATAGATTGTCCATACCAGCAATCATTGAGACCATCCTTGGCAGTGTAAAATGGAAGGAAGGCTGGGATTTCCTTTGTTAACAACCTCTTGGGTAGCTAAGGAGAGCTTTGGTCAGAAAAGAGGATAATTGCTGTATAATGCTGTGACTCGAATAGAGAGTTTGATCAAAATCTTCGATCAATTAGTTAAAAAAAGCACCATTCACCCACTACTCCTTGAGAAAGAACCATTCTTTCATATAGAAAATCCAGCCTAGTGTTGGTCCCACTTGCCCTACCAACATTATTAGCATCATAACTCAGAACAGGTGAGTTGATGAATGACACCAGAATGCCTAAAGCAGAAAATCTGCAGATGTTTAATAATAGCAACATAATGCCAGCAGTCCCAATCAGCATGGTCAGTTTTGAGGGATCCTGGGAGTTGTCATCTAGAAATAACTGGATGACCACAGATACTAAACGTCAAGTGGTATTTTGACATACATATCACTGAACTCATGAGCTTGACAGATACATGTATAGCTCTTAATAAATGCATATTTAACTGCACATTTCTTTTTAGAAGGTTGATGTCAAATGTTCCAGTCTGCTGAGAAAACATGGACAAAGTCCAGCAAGGGAAATAAAGGAATATGGGTAAAGGTCTAACTGATTTAGCACCTCTCACTAATATGCTCTATGAGGGACGTGGTGGCTTGGTGGCTAAGATGCTGAGCTTGTTGATCAGAAAGGCCGGGCGGTTTGAATCCCTTCGACCACGTAATGGAGTGAACTCCTGTTACTTGTTGCTAGGTTCTGCCAACCTAGCAGTTCGAAAGCATGTAAAAACAAGTAGAAAAATAGGGACCACCTTTGGTGGGAAGGTAACAGAGTTCTGTGCACCTTTGGCGTTTAGTCATGCTGGCCACATGACCACAGAGACGTCTTCGGGCAGCGCTGGCTTTTCGGCTTTGAAACAGAGATGAGCATTACTTTGTATTATTGTCAGTAGCTTGCATTAATCTTGAGCAACTCTGCCAATATATCCGGCAAAGTCTCCTGAATTTCTTTGCTGACAGAGTTGTTCCAATTCTTGCAATCCAGATCTAGCAACTCCAACTTTTCTGAACAACCTGTTCAGCCTTCCTGCAAGTAAGGTTAAAGTAGTCTTCCCCAATATTCTGTGCACAAATATGCTTAGACCAACATTTTCCAGATTTCCTAGCCTGCGTGATATTCCCAATTCTGGAAACTGGGAAAGGAAACTTGCCTATGGCTTTACAGCCGAGAGCATTCTTTCCAATAAACATGCACAGCTAAACTTTTTTTCCTCATGCAAACCACAGAGTTATGTAATTTCTAAGTATAGTATTTCAGATTGCAACATATCTGGGATACTCCATTGTACAATTAGAGGCTGAATGATGAAATTAAAACCACTAGCACTGTAGTGCTTATTCAGATGTAAGTATAATAAGATTTACTCCTAAGAAAGTGTCTGCATAGATAGGATTATGTTCTGATTCTAGCTACTACAAGCAATTCAGTTTCAACCAAAATCCATTAATATTATAAAGATAATTTCCCATATCTTAGACATTGAATGTTAATCTAATTATTCAGGAACAAGAGTTTATAGCACTTTTTTAGTCTAACAAATGTTATCAGAAACCTTAAGTTTTTATGAGCTACTGCTCACTTCCTCCGATGCAATTGATGAAGTGAGCTGTAACTCATCATCAAAATGATTAGCTTTTAATAAAAATGTGTTAGTCTGAAAACATGCTGACTTTGGATTTCCACATCTTGGTTTGCACCAGGATTGTTAAGCCTAGCCCATCTGGAAGACAGATGGGGGAGATCAGTTTAAGGTTTCATTCCTTTTTTTTAAGCATAGGTTTTTTTGAAACTATTAGAATACTTTGTGGCTGTTATTTCATAGATAAAGATTGACTTCACACATCATGCTAAGCAGGTATATATTTTGCCTATATAACTGAACTTAATGGAGATTCACATAATATGCTAAGTCCAAAAAAACATTAGGAAAGAATGCTCTATTATGTAATTTCAATTGATTGATTATTTCAAAAGAATCCTTCTGCTACTTGAGTAGAGGATGACTATAAGAACTTGCATATTCTGGACCATCAGACAGACAACTGATTCACGAGCCACTTTGCTCAAGTATAGTTATGAAGACATAAACTATCTTCACACACACAAAAAAACCCTAGTTGACAGAGCCACAACTTATAGAATTGATTAATACTTTGAATCCATGCAATACATTGAGGGAGAACCTAGCCAACTTTATTTTAGCCAAAATATTATGCACTCTTGGTCTTCCAATCCAAGAATAACTTCAGGAAATGGGCAATTAACACCTTCCAGGAACCCAGATAGATAGAGTAAGAGGAGTAAATTGGACACATTTGTTATCTGACATTGCTCAGCAAGGAGACTTGCATGACAAAACAGCTGTCTTGCACTTAAGATACTATCATGGGCCAAAGACATTAAGTTTCAGGAATGTGATGTAAGTTCTTTTGTGCCAGATAAAATACTTGTCCTTTCCAAGAATTGTTATTCTGTGCAGTTGTGGAATAAATTTTATTTATTTCAAAGATAAGATATTTTTAAAAAATGACAAGGATAAAAAGACAAAAAGGACAAAAATTATAAACAAGACAAAAAGAAAAAGTAATATTAAAAAATTATGCACAGCATATATGAAATCAACATTAAACATACACTATCCACCCTAGTAGAATGTTGATAAATATGCCTCAAATAAATCTAGTAAATTTCTCCTTGTGCAATAGGTCTACAAATAATTATAATCTTTCTCATCTATATTTCCTATATTTCCTATGTCACTATTTACATTCTTTAAAAATACATCAAATATAGGAATCTAATATCTACCAGCATCCTTGATTTGGTTCTTGTTATGTGCATTATTGCTATCCAATTCTGTATTTCATGTGTTTCTTCATTTCTCTACAGTCATGCAATCTTTAAACTCCATTAAAATAACAACAATGTAAACTGATAATTCATTCCTTCTCCAGTAAATAAGATTAGAATGCTTATCAGTTTTGCTCTGCAGGGCAAATCCTCTCCCAGATCTTTAGTTTCATAAGCTAATGAGAAAAGGAAATAGACTTATCCAACTTCAAGACAGCCATCCTCCCAAAGCAGTTACTCCAATGCCCATTACAGCTTTTTTTCTACTCTATGTAGTGTCTTTGAGTTGTTAAAAAGATAAGGAGGCACAATTGGGGGGGGAGTGTCATTCTTTGTGGTTACAAATGGGGCAGAGGAAGAAAGCATGCAAAGAAATACCAGTAGTCATTTTGGGATCCTTCTTCCCAAGGAATATGCAGATTCAACATTGCATTATAATAAACTAATGTAGATCTTAATATACAGTAGAGAGTACATTTCAGGTATTATTTGCTATCACGTGGGTGGCAGGAGCATCCAGGGGGCCAAATTACAAGGCATGTGTCATGTCATAATTACATAATTGTGTTATTTGCATGTTGATATCATGGGTGCCAGTGGGGGGCTGCATTCATCCTTTTTGTTAAGCCATAATTTGTTTGACCCTAGTTAGCTGGATTCACATAACACAGCAAGCCAGAAACAATGGATTACAAACTTGTGCTGCCTGAGTTCATGCAACGCACCCTTCCAAACAGACAAATCCCACTGCAGCTTAATCACTGCCTGAAACCAATCCTAAAGTGGTGGAGCTGGACTAGACACCTGTTTGTCAAAAATATGGGAAATGTCTTTAAAGGATTTAGGAAGGGGAACAATCTTGCTAATGCCTCAACAGGCTAAGCTAATTAGCATCTGGTTCTGCCTTTGGAGAGGCTGCTTCTCGTTCTAGTTTAGATAATGTGTGGAAGGATCTACAAGTCAGTCACTGGTGCTGATTATAATGTATACAATGTGCTACTTTCAAGTGTCTAATTTAAAACTGTAATTTCCCTCTTAATAAATGTATAAACTTTGCCAAATTTCTGGAATCCCTTGTATATTTATTCTTTAAATAAATGATTTTCAGTTAATTTGTCTTAACTTGAAAGCACTTGACATTATGAAATAAGCACCTTTCCAAACATTACAGGATTGTGCGTACGTGTTCATAACAAGTGTACAAATATAGTAAAAAAAATGAAACCCAACCAAGTATTAGTTGGTTTTAAAAACAGAAGAATCTACACTCACTGGAGTCTAATTATTTAAAAAAATTAAGCTTTTTTGTTGCTATTGTAAGGAAAGTGTCTTTTAAATTGGATTGAGGTGTATTGCCATATAGTACTTGTTTTGCTGCAAGAAAGAAAGAGCAAATGATCTTGGAAAAAGAAAAGCCTTGGGAAAAAAGAAAGTCTTGGCAAGTTAGCACTGAGTATGAATTACAATTAGGTTAAGAATCCAGAGGGAATGTAATGTTTATATCCATAAATAATCTGCATTATCTGTGCCATATTTTTACTGGAATACTACTATAAAGCTAGAACGCATAGTGTCCTGTCCTTTAAATGGGGAGTGCAGTATGAATTAATAAAACAATTACGTATTAAATATTATATTAAAAATGTCTAAACTGGAAAGGTCGTGGCTCTGACATGATGTCCTTGAAAAGATGCCATGTTTATCTCAGTCCCAGTGTATATACAACAAATGTTAGGTGACCTTGGAACGGATGAAAGGAAAGCAGAAAAATAGGAGGAGCAGGAATAGGAAGAAGAAAGAATTGGCTATTATAAGCATACAAATATCATAAATCTCTGTACAATCTCACCTCCGGGTCTCAAAAAAGAGAAAGCTTCCAGGAGCTTTTGTGCAATGCCAATCAAGTGGAAGAGCACAAGAGACTGCCTTCTGCCCCCACAGTAGGAGAATTGCTACTACCAGGGAGCTCAAGGCGGAAGAAGAAAAACAGAGAAAAGGAATGTATCTTGGAGTCCAGGAAGATAGTTAAAAAAACCCAGGCTATCCCCTGGTTTGAAATCTAAGGGCTAGGCAAGTGGGAGACCTGGGGGAAAAAGATCTCCTTCAAAAAGAATTGCAAAGAGAAGGAAGTTAACACTAAAAAAATATAGAAGGTCTGGAAGGCCAAACAGCATGAGTGGCAAGGTATTATTAGGATTTTGGAGCTATGTTTGAAATGAGGTACAATGAGGAGGTTGTGTCAGGAAGAAGAAAATGAAAAAGCAGAATTGCTTAATATCTTTTAATGTCTTGCTTCCCTCAGAAAAGCAAGAACACTCTTTGTGATACGATTGTGGATCTGCAATAGAAATAATTGTCCTATTACTGGTTCTGTAGCATGAAGGGATAGGTCCATGGTGTTCAACATCTTTATAAATAACTCAGAACAGAAGGAATGTTCTGCAGATAACTCCAACACGGAGGGGTTAGCTAATAGTTCGAAGCAATGGTCCCCAACAGTGGTGAGATTCAAATTTTTTTACTACCAGTTCTGTGGGTGTGGCTTGGTGGGCGTGGCACAGGAAGGATACTGTAAAATCTCCGTTCCCTCCCCACTCCAGGGGAAGGTTACTGCAAAATCCCCATTTCCTCCTGATCAGCTGGGACTCAGGAGGCAGAGTATAGATGGGAGCGGGGCCAGTCAGAGGTGGTATTTGCCGGTTCTCCGAACTACTCAAAATTTCTGCTACCAGTTCTTCAGAACCTAGTCAGAACCTGCTGAATACCACCTCTGGTCCCCAACCTTTTTGGCTGCATGGACTGGAAGTGGCAGCAGCTGTACCAACAGGGGAGAGGGGATGGTTGGGGACCCCTGGTGTAGAGGATAAAATCTCAGTCTCAATCATGGCAGATTTCAACAGTGGGTCAAATCCAGCAGGATAATATTCAACCATGATGTGTATAAAACGAATCTGGGAGGAAAAAGTCAAACCCATTGATACAGGATTGTGTAGATGACAGCTCTGGTGAAAAAGATATAGGAGTACTAGAATCACTATGATTCAACAGCTGAAAAAGCCAATGCAGTCTGGGTCTGTATTAAGAGGAACATTGCATTTAAATCAATGGGAAGTCATGCAGATGGTCACATGAGTTACAATGGAAATTGGGACTGCGGTTGTGGGTCCTTGAGATTACACTGCAACCAGGACTGACAGGTTTGCTGTTGGTAAGCAATAGTAAAGCATGATGTCATGTGACCACATTTTTTAAGCAGTGGTGATCCAAACAGGCCCAGCTATGGCTGTAACCAAAAAAAATGTGTAAATTGTTAAGCAAGAAGCAGAGGAAGTCACAGGTAAGGAGTGTTGGAATGGTTGGAGGGTTACCATTGAGGATGTGGGGCCTGGGAGTTGAAGTCCACATATCTTAAAGTTGTCAAAGTTTAGAAACAACGAGTTAGGCAATGCAGAATGACTACATTTGCCCCACTTGCTAAATCTAGTATGGATAATTCATAGACTGCATATAACCCGGTATCCTATTAGAAGGTCATACATAAGATGTTGGAGATGAAAGTGTCCTTGTTAGGACTGAAATGGGAGTTAGATGACAGATTGAGTGCCCCATGTACTGTAATCAGCCTTTGACAATCTACTGCAGTCATATGACTCTGAATGGGTTAAGCTTGGACAAAAACTTTCCACATAAATCACAACTGCACAATCTTTGCACCCCAAAGAACTAATAAGAGATGTTGCTTCCACAAGACAGGATAACTACAATTTGATGATGATAGCCGCCCATAGTCATTGATTGAAATAGGCAGCTATAGAAAATGAAGGAAGGAAGGAATCCCAAATCAATTATTGCTATGATTCAATACAGCAAAAAAGAAACACAAGTCTGGTTTCCAGGCAACTGAAATGATACCATATCAGTATTTTAAGCACAGCATAAAAACACCAAAAGCTTCATTGATGAAGTAAAAGAAGGTACTTTAAACCATCCACTATTTTTAATTAATTCTGGTGAAACCAATTAACAGGATTGAAGAAGAAGAACCACAAAGGTATGCAAGTGCAGCTATCTATGGACTATTAAGGTAAATGGGATGGTTAGACCATCTGAGTATAATAAGGAGCCAGGTTGAGATCTTCATTAGGTATGCAACTCAGTGGGTGAATTTGGAGCTGCCCTTTGTATTTTTCACACTAGCCTAGGATTGCTGGAAGGATAAAATGGGTTGGATGTAAGGCTGTGTGTGTGTGTGTGTGTGTGTGTGTGTGTTTGTGTGTGTGTGTGTGTGTGTGTGTCATGTATATATCTCACATGTAGTGATCAGATTTTGTTTTAAGGAAAAGCAGGATGCAAATATTAAAAGCACACCTCAAATTCACAGCTTAAAGCAGGAGCTTTTAACCATAGATTACATCTTTGTCCTTGAATATGGCTCCCGAATAAGATGTTCCTAGTACATATTTGACAAGCCAATAGACGTTAAACTAAGATAATAGCAATATTTACCCAAGCATTAAAAAAGCTGATTAGCATTTTTACAATTACAGGATAATCATTTGTTGACTTATGAGTTCCATATATAGCGTTCTTTCCCAGAATCTTAATCAATGAGGAACAATACTAAAATGTTTTTAGTTAATAAAACATTCAGTAAATAAGATTCCGTCTTCCATTTTGTAGAAAAAAGAATCAGAATAGTGTTAATTGATTTCACAGTTCTTGCTAAAGGAACTGGTGGAATTCACCTTCCTTGCTTTTAGAGTAATTGATATATTATGTAACAGGATTAACAGAGAATAGGATCAAAGTACTGCAAAAGCAGATGGGATAATATATTCCTAAAAGAGATAGTTCATAGAAGACATAGACACAACAAGAAACATGGAATAGTGCCAATACTGAGGAATGTTATATTATGTATAGTTTGGCAAGTGGGAGAGACATTGTTTGGATGGAAATAAAAGGGTGAAGGAACAATGATGGAAAAGTATTATGAGACCATCTGGCTCAGATAAAAGATGTCCAGAATATTTATATAGATAAGGGAGATTTTGAAGAGTTCAAGGCAGGCAAAGGCCAGCTTCTAGGTCTGGTCTGAGACAGCAAGAAATGCTGAAATTTAACTGGTAATGTTTTCCAGATTCTGCACAAGACAGAGGAAGAAACATTTCACGACTACAAAGGGCCTGGCTTGTCAAAAATAAAATGTTCCTCTTTTATACACTAGCTGGCATGCAAAAATGCATAAATAATATTTTGTTGCTCTGCTTCCAGTACTTGCTTTATAAATATCCCTGTACAGTGTTTCTCAACTTTAGCAATTTTAAAATGTGTGGACTTCAGCTCCCAGAATTCCCTAACCAGCAGGCAGACATAGCACCTATGTACAAAATAACTCTAAAGCTCACCTGTAAGATCTGGGGTGAGATTAACACAATAGGTAAAACATAAGGAGAATCCTGCACCCTTGTTATACCTAAAGAAAGCAACACAGAAAGCAGCATTACCCAGAAAATACTGTTGAAATATAAGCTGTATTCCTAGGTGAGGTTTGATTATAAATTGTTATAGACAATCAACCTGGTGTTGATGCTTACTCACCACTTAGCAGGGGTGGGTTCCTGCCAGTTCTAACCTCTTCTATAGAAGAGGTTCCACAAATCTACAATGCTGTTTAGAACCGGTTCCAGCTCTTTCCCCCCGCCTGTCCGCACATCATCAAGATGAAGAGCGAGAGGAGGAATTCTGGGAGTTGAAGTCCACAAGTCTTAAAGCTGTCAAGTTTGAACACCCCTGGGATTTTTTTCTAAAGGGTTAGGGGTGCAAGGGTCTTGTAACTTGACAGCTTTAAGACTTGTACACTTCAATGCCACACTTCCTGAGCCAACATTTTGGTTGCTAAGCAAGAGCATTGTTAAATGAGTTTCACCACATTTTACAAGTTGGCCATGCCTACCCAGTCACATGGCTGGCAAGCCACTCCCACCTGGTCACATGGCCAGCAAGCCACTCCCACAAAGCAGGCCACACCTACAGAAGAGGTTCTAAAAAAAATTTAAACCCACCACTGCCACTTAGATACTAGATTTTTCTCCAGGACTTGGGTCAGAAATGCAAAGATTTTGTGACCCAAGTTTTTAAGAAGTCTCCCCTCTATAAAACAATGAAAGAATCATGGCAAAACTTAAAATCTGATCTTATTTTCTTTACAGGTCAATTTTTCAAATAGAGTTAATAGAAATAGTATTTATACATGTATTTATTCATTTCCCTGTGTCACACCAGAAATGATAATTTGACAAGCATGATTAACTTATAGAGCACAACTCATAATTGAACAGAGGTTAAAAAGAAACAGAAAGAGTATGGTTTCCACTAGTGGACAATAATAGCATACTCAAAGCCCAGTCAAGAATAATCTATCAAGGAAGTACTGTGTTTCTCCGAAAATAAGATAGGGTCTTATTTTCTTTTCATCCCTGAGATAAGCACTTGGCCTTATTTTCAGGGATGGCTTATTATTTTGAGGTGTAGGAGGCGGCAAACATGGTCACCTCATGGCTTCTGCTGTGTCGCAATATTTTCAGGGAGGGCTTATTTTGGGGGGAGGGCTTATTTTAGCGCATGCATGCAAAAGCCCAATAGGGCTTATTATCCGTGGAGGTCTTATTTTTGGGGAAACAGGGTAGCAGCAGAAAAAAGTAAAATAATCAGGATGTCAAGAAAGTTGCCCAAGACTGTGACAGAAGATATTTTGGCATTTGACTGCTTTCAAGCTGAGGCTTAAATCTGGAAACCTAATTTCACCTGTTGCAAATTGGCTGGTTTCTTGAAGACCCAATTCCCAAGTAGATAACTATCTGTAAGGTTTTCTTCCATGCAGTCCGTTTTCCTTAACTTCACTCCATGTTTGAAGTCATATTGAAATTGAGATCCGATTCCAAAGATGGGAAAAGCCTATATGTGTCCCCTATATGTTAGTGCCCAATAGGAAAACTTTGTGAAGTTTGCATTCACTGACCCCCCCTCTTCCCCCCTTCTCTTTGGAAGAGATTCTTCCAAGGGACTATGGACATTTGGTTCTACAAAAGCCATCCATTATCCTATCTTTGAAGATCATTAAAAGCTGTTTTGCAGTTCTTTTGCTGATAATCTGAAGAATGTTTGGGATGGATCTTTAAAAACGAAGCCCTACAATCTAAGACTGAATAAGAGCATCAATGAACCTTTTCTCTTGACACATACTGTATAAGACAGGATTCTCAATGAGAAGAATATTATTTAGGGGAAGGTGTTGTTTGTGCATAAACAAACCTCATGAAGAAGCAACAAAATGCAGCAGGAAACATTCATGTTACTGACAATAAGTTCTTAATATTTTTTCCAGGCCAGAAATTATATCAAATTGCATGATCCGACAACTTTGTAGAGTAATGGCTCTCCTTACATATTATATTTGCAGATGTCATTGTGAAACTGCCTATCATCCCTTCAAGTTGTATCATACTTGGAAACCAATTCCATGTAGGTCAGTATTACTTTGATTAAATTGCTATTGTAACAGAATCTTGAATGTGGTTCCTTACTCTCTCCCTTTATCTTTGTGTAAACTAGGGAGAAGCTTGTCTGAGATGTTTACTCACATTTGTTCTTGGCCCAGACTCAGGTCCCCTTTATCTGACTGTTGCCTTGGTAGCAGCTCTTCTTCTTGTGCTTCAAGGCCATTCCCTCTATTTTGTCTATGTTGGCTGGTGTAGTTCTTCCTGCTTTCCCGCCCACCCCCAATGCTTGCAAGTTTGCATAATGAATAATTTGGGGGAATTTGAAAACTTGCCCATTTTTTTCCAATTTTGATTACTTCTAATAAGACAGTTATACAAGTATGGATTTGGTATTTTAAAAAATCATTTTTCTATTAAGTTTTGTTTTAGTTTTACACATTGTATGGCAAAGTTAACTGAAGAAGACATTGGGAAAAAAGGTTTCAGACATTGCTAAGCAGTATAAATGATGCATAAGTGAAAGAAAGCTAACCTTTACCATTTTTCCTTCATAATAAATATTGTAGTATGTTAATTAAGAAACTGCTAATAGTAATACTTCTATTTTCTTCACAAAATAGATATCTTATTCATTAAATTATGACATGGAGATTACCATGATGTACGTATATTAAAAAACCCCTCATTTTATTCTCTGAATGTAAAATATGCCTTAACGTTGGATCACACAATCTTTTCACAGATCTTTTAAAAATACTTCTGTTCTTTGAAGTTTCCAGGTGGCCCTTGCAAAAAGGAAATGATACCATTTCAATAGCCACATGTTGAAGATGACCATAAAACATCCATCAAAACAGGCTTATTTCAGGGCATCTGCTAGCATTTTAGGCTAAATGTGCAATATTGGAGGCCTTCTTTTCCCCTCTCAGTGTTTACAACTATAAACAGCTCTGATGCATTTATATGTTATAAACAGCCGTCCCTGCCAGAGACAAAATGTTGCAGTAACTTCATGTCCTGAAGATGGAAGGGTAGCAACAACCTCCTTCGGACACTGAGCACAAATGGAGTGCTTACATGTTCATGTAAAGAGCACAAGCCCATGCACGTTAGGTATAAATCCTTCATTTTTGTTAAGTTGCAAATGGAAGAGTTGATAAATCTATTTCTCTTGCCACCAGAGGCACTGTATCAGCGGCAGCAGATTGATTTCTCTTGTCCCCACTTACTTTCAATGAATTGATGTAGCATAGATCAAGTCTGCCCCTACATTTCAGATTTAGAAGGAATTATAATTGAGTCATCTCCTTACAGTTTTGTCCAATCTAGCTAAAGAAAGAAAGAAAGAAAGAAAGAAAGAAAGAAAGAAAGAAAGAAAGAAAGAAAAGAAAAGAAAAGAAAAGAAAGTCAACATTCATCTCATTCTTGCTTCTGCTCATATGAAGACAAACACTTCCTCAAACTGAGCTTACTTCATTGTGTCTTTTTGGCAACAAAACAGAAACGTTTGCCATTTTCTGGGACACTTTCCTGACTTTCCAATTTAGTCTACAGCTCTGGAATATTCAGGCAGTGCCCCAGTGCTTAACCAGATCTAGCCCAGCTTAGTCAGTCAGTCTGCAGGCTGCTACCACCTGCTGCCCTTGTTAATTTTAAATTAGTTCAGTCTCCCAGATCAAAAATTATGTCTTTTTATACAGAATCTCTTTGAATATGGCTACTATATCTATGGAAACAGATCAATCACTTATCATCTCTTTGAGAAAATGCATTCCACCATCTTTAAAATAAGAAGAGACATAGACTATATTTGACTAGAAAAATAAGTGGTTAAATGTATAAATGTCTTATATTTCTCAAAGTAAGTAAATCAGGTGATCAATTATAAGTGTCTAATAAAATATTTTATGTACATAATTCATGCCATATTTCAAGAATACAGATGTTTGTTTTAGTTAAATACTATTGTACTAGGGATGTTGGCTTGCAAAACAGCAAAGGCAAGTTGTAATAATGGAAGTTTTTAAACATGTGAAAATAAAATAGCTGAAAATAAGCAAGTTGGCAAGTTAGCTGCTCTTCAATTACCATTATATTACTATGTAGCCCACGTAAGTAATAAGAGTTATTAGAGAAGATTAGATGAGATAAATAACGTCAAGCATATAGTTAAGCTGATCTTGAAGTATTTGCCCTAGGCGAGAGAAAAAGAGCTGAAAATATAATTATATAATAATAGAATAGAAAAAACATTTTTGAATGTTTGGAATAAATGAAATCTCTTCCTTGGCAGTAGTTTTAAACTATATAAATGAGATGATGGCACGTTATGCACTTTTGGGGCACAGTCCTAATTGGAATTCATTGGGGAAAAACCTGAAATCAATCAATCAAAGGTTTAAAGAGAAAATAGGATGTATAATTGTTAAGGATGTATAACTTCAGAAGATGGCAGCATTAGTAATTAGTAGAATACTTAGGAAAAATAAAAGGAATAAATAATGGACAAAGATTTTTTGTTTGGTTCCCTGCTAGCATTATCATGAAATTAAGTTATTAAAGTTGCAATAATTAAGCAGTGAAAAAAATGCCGCTTTGACTTTAATAAATATATATCAGGCAGGAGTGGGCTGCTACAAGTTTGCCCGGGTTCGGGAAAACCCATAACTAACATTATGGCCGGTTCGGAGAACCTCCAAATTGCAGGTGGGGTGGGCAGCCCTGTCCACCCCACCGCACCCCGCCCAGGAGCCTCCACACGGCCCATTTTGGATGCAAGGTAAGTGCAGGACCCGTGCGGAGGCTCAGGGAGGAGGAAAAACGGGCCTCCTGGAAGTTCCAGAGACTGGGATAGGTTGTTTTTGCTCTCCCAGAGGCTTGAGGAAAGCCTCTGGCCCCTGGGGAAGGCAAAAATGCCTCCCACCCACTGTGATGCAGGAGGCCAACTAGGCCACACCCACCATGGCCACACCCACCTAACAACCGGGCAGACAACCTGTTGCTGAAATTTTTGAAGCCCACCCCTGATATCAGGCAATTCTTACAGATATACTAGACTTGGGCAAAATTGTTGTCTTATGTTAACTTCAGAAAGAATTATTTTAATGTATCATTGCTAATAGATTAATAATCAGGCAATATGGACATGCATATAATCACATATGGTCAAAATGTTGATCTAGAATATGTGCATGGCTAGTATTATACACATTGTTTTAGAAATCTGTTCGACTGAAAATAATTTAAACTACAACAAATTTTGTGGTAGTATCCTTTACTCTGGAAAAATCCAGTACCATTAGTTGAGATGAAAGAACTTCACTGAAAATATGAAATGAAGCTAATACAGTATGTATTAATTGGAAATTTTTATTTGTTATGCAATTTTGGAAATAAAATAAAGCAATTGAGAAATAAAGTTTGTGTAACCATTAATGTGCTGAAATCAATATGTTTCTATTTCAAATCTGGGCAAAATAGTTACACAAGACCTATTTTGTTTTTATTGTCAAGTAGTTGTCAACTAGTTTGAGATATCTAACTACAGTTACGAAATAATGTACCCTGGAGCGTATATGTCCAGAAACCTAATTTTAGTACCAGAGCTCTGCTTATTATCTTTTCTACCATAAATTCATCATTGTTAAGTTGCTTCCAATTCTTTGCCACTTGAGAGGACTCAGTTCACCAGGCTTTTCTGACACAAACTGCTCCTTACAATTGTATAGCTAGTTCTCGATTTACAACTATAATTGAGTCGGGAATTACAGTCATAAGTCATGCCAATAATTAAGTGGGTAACAACTTGACTGTGCCCTGTTTTATGACATTTTTGGCCATTAAGCGAATGCTGCAGTTGCTAATCAACTCTGAAGTTGTTAAGTGACTGCTGTAGTCATTACAAAAACCCATTGTACCCAATGGGCATTTTTGCAGGAAATTCAAAGTAAACACTGGTTTCCAGCAAAATTGTTTGTAATCATGGTCATGTGACTGCAGGATGCAGCAAATGGCTATAAATGTGGACTGGTTGTCTATTGTCCAAATGCGATCATAGGACTGTGAGGCAGTGGTGAAATTCCAAATTTTTTACTACCGGTTCTTTGGGTATAGCTTGATAGACATGGTAGGGGAAGGATACTGCAAAATCCCTGTAAGTGAAGGACTACTTGTAATTAGGGATACTATCTAGTTACTTTATCTCTTAGCTTTATAGTTTTCCCAACATTAAGTTCTTCTTTCATATTTCTCAAAAATATGTAAGCTTCAGGTTTATTATTAGAGTTTCTACTGAGTGATCTAGTTTTATTCATTTAGCACCAGATGATTTGTTCTTCTTGCTGACCAATGTAGTCTCAACAATTTGCTCCAACACCACAATTTAAAGATGAGAGGGAAGGCCTGGCCCAAGAGCAACTATGCCTCTATAGTCCAAAAGTTTAAAATATGGAAGGTGTGCACACATAGAGTCCCAATGAGGTAAAGAAAAGGTAGGAACAATGAAGCTTAGAATGAACTTTAACGTAGAATTATTAACTCTGATGGGAATGTTGGCAATTCATCACTTAAGGAGGGATTTATTTATTTCACTTCTGGCGAGAGACTTCTAAACACAAACAACAACACCTGTATATTCATTATAACAACGCAACTGCCCTGTACCCAAGGGAACTAGCATATGTGACTATGGATTTTGTTTAGACTGGTATTTTGCAGGCCAAATATGAAATTCTCCTCTCCTTTTTCTGTGAATGAAATGAGCACCTTGAGCAGGTCAAGATGACTGGAGCTCCGTAGGTGCTGTAGGAAAACTGGCTGTCTTCCATCTGCATGATTTGACCAACATGTTTTAGCACAGGGACCTCATTTGCCTAATGCTTATTGGGAAGTCTATACACAGTTGTGGTACAACCAAATTAGGGGACATTGTAATAATGGTACAACTTTTATAACATTCTTTTAAAGTTCTGCTAACTAACCCGACCTATGGTTTTTATAGTTTAACTTGTTTGGCTAATGTTTGTAAAATACTACACTGCCCTTGAATGAAGAAATGCAGAAGGCTACAAATTATCTAAGTGCCTGCTGATCCCATGATACACAATCAACAGTTGCAGAAAGTAAAAATAAATAATTCAAAGACAACACTGATTTAAAAATGTCATAAACCATAGGATATAAAAATCAAGTTGGTCACATCTGTCTTTACCATTTCTGTTCCTGTGATTCAAGATCTGGTCCCCCCCCCCCCCGCATTTGCATACATGCCTCATAGAGGATAAATGTAGGAGGTAGCCTGTGCTAACTGGAGAATGCCTGTTTGTTTTAGATGCTAGATTCACATATGTCCAGGAATTACACTCTATTAACAAGCAAGTATCTTCTGATATTCCTGGTGTGCCCAGATTAAATTCTTAAACTGTTACTAGAGCCTAGAATTAAAGCTAATTGAATATATGCTGAAATAGTGGAGAAAATGTCCTCTAAAATGTCTACAAAATAAAGGCATGACCTTTTGACAAATAGAAAAAGGCCACATTCTTGTCAATCAAGTCTTCACTATTGCAATTGCAAAAGTATTGTCCTAAAAAACAAGCCGTTACAAATACATTCTGCCAGTTCCATCCTATAAATGTTCTTTTACCTTATTCGTTTTTAAGGAAATGATTAAAAACAGAATTATTTAAGAGGGTCTTTGGTGTTGGCATGCAACCATCTAGCCATTTCTTTCTTGTCATTTATTGGAATGTACATTTATATGTGAATGAGATTTTAATTTTTGATCATTTGATTCCTCAGAAGTTGTTTTATTGAAATATAAAAAGATAAAATAAAGGAGGGAAAATCTCTGGAAGAATTATGTAACTGGAGACAACTGCTGAGAATGTCCACTCTGTTGTCCTTGCCTTAGACACTAACAACTTGCCAATACATCCTCCACATCTGGAGACAGAGATGTATATTAAACTATGAAGTCTTTAAAACCAATTCCTCAAGGGAAAACGGGGGGAGTGGGGCTGAAATAGCACAGCCTGCATTAGTTGTAGAATGGCAATTAATTTAGTTCTACTTATTGCTCAACCAACCAAATTCTGTAGAAACTACAGTGAGCAAAGGGCCCTCAAAGACCAAATTACTTATAGCCCGTTACAAAGTATATCCTGAGGGTAAATATAGCATGGATAATTGAGACCAGAAATGGCATTTGCTTGTTTCTGCATAAAAATAATCAAGGACAAAATGTTACATCCATTTTGAGAAGCACTACTAAAAGATGATGAAGGATAATTGAGGCTTTCAGGGATTTTGTTCATTTGTGTCAGTGTTTCTCAACTTCAGCAGGTTTAAGAAATGTGGACTTCAACTCCCAGAATTCCCCAGCCAGTATGTGTTTACATCTTAAAGTTGCTGAAGTTGAGAATCACAGATTTGTGTTATTTAGATCTTGCTACACATCCATTTCAGCTGATGCTTATGTCTATTCTCTAGCTACATTTTGCAAAAAGGTGTGGAAATATTAATGTAGTATTTATATAGTATAATTCTTACAGAAAATAGTATAATTCTTACAGAAAATAGTATAATTCTTACAGAAAATAGTATAATTCTTACAGAAAATAAATTCAAGCGTTATATTTTATGTCACTATGTTATTAAGAATTAATATTTTTTCCTGCTTTGTTCATCCTGAAATGTAAAAAAGAAGGGAAAATGGAATGTTTCCTGACTGGAAGGGAAAAATTTATTAGATTTACATCTGTCTTGTGAATTTATTTTGAATGTATTCTCATTTATTTTAAAGAAAAATTGCAGTGTTATCCAAGACTAATTGATAGATACAGACTGTCAAAACAATCTAGCCAACTGTTATACTAAGAACTGAAGAAGCTCTTGGATGAGAAGCAAAACATTTTCAAAGAAAAATAACAAATAACAAAAAAAGTCCAGTTGCCTTTTGGAAAAGCACAACCATGACCTGGGTGATTGAGAATCTCAGAGAAATGTACAATAGTCGTATTTATGTGACCTGTTATAGAGACATTTTCATACTATTAACTTCAATTAATTCATATAATGTTGTTGAGATTATGATGTTATTACAGTATTTGATATGCGGCTATTTGTATAAAATGGAGTTCTTTTTTCTTACAGCTTACATTATTAAACTACTTTTTAAAAACTCCAGCTTTCTGAACCTGATATTTTTGTCCTTTTTTTTGGTGGATCATTTCTCTATGTAATCCCAGAATTTGATTAGGAACATCCTACAAAACGGTACACAGCTTGAGAATGACATACAAATACAAAGATCACTGAAGAGGTTGGCAACAAATCAATTCTAACACTATCTTGTAGGCACACAAAAAGCCATAAATGGAGTTGTTAAAAATGGGGGGGGGATTGGAGGGGAGGGGAGAATATTGCCCAAATCATGCACATTAAACCAGAACTGAAACGACAATGCTACAAATTGAAACCCTAACAGTGTATGCCACACTATTTTCCATCCACACCAAAAGGAAGACTAGTGCTTTGGTACATACACATTGTGACAGTTTTCTATTATAGAGAGCTAACATAAGAATTTGCAGGGAAGGAGGAAAAGGAGAACATGGCACAAAAGATGAACTGGCGTGTTCTTTCTTTTCAGGGCTTATGAATAGCTAGCATATTGACTTGATAAAGATGCATTTCTAATATAGTTGAGATACAATTATTAAAAGCTCTTAGCCTTATTAAATAAATTGCAACATGAATGGAGAAGACTAAATGCAGATGTGTACCCACCAGCATATTAGCATTTAAAAAAAAATAAGAACAATGAACAGGGATGTAAAGGAGAACAAAGGCTTCGTTTCCCAAAGCATGAGCAATGAAGGAGGATGTGGTAATGAGACATCCTATTAAACTCAGCTGGAGCTTTGTCTTTTCTTCTTCTATTTTTAAAAGGCTATCCATACTCGTAAATCTGGATTTTTCAAAGGCAAAGATGGAGAGTGGGTGTTTGTATGTATGTCGGTGGACGAAGCCTTGACAGAGCAAAGGCCACTGCTGCAGAAAAGGACCTAAGTTGACCATGGCTTCTCCCCAGCATTTCTGGCTTGCAAGGAGGAAGAAGAGGTGCTATCATATAGTCATGTTTATTGCAAGTTTGCATGTACTTTGTATTCACTGAATTTCATTTAATATTTGAATTAGCTGATCACTTTTGAAAGCAGTTTTTCAAAATCATATTTTAACATGTTGTTGTGAGCTGCTTTAAGCACACTCTAGGGCGATAGTGAACCTCTTAGACACAGAGTGCCCAAAACGGAAAGCACACCGGAAACCCAACAACCAGCATGGGTGCCTCGGAAACTTGATGACCACCTGACTGAGCTGGGGCGATGGCGCATGCCCACAGAGAAGACTCATGTGTGCCATAGTTTCACTATCACGGCTCTAGGGTGAAATTTTTACCGCAACCAAAATCAGATGAGAAAGCATCTCCACTAAAGTTAATTTTTTTGGCAGAGAAAAGAAATAAAGTCATAATTGTCCTTAGAAAGACACTGTGAGAAGATGCATAACAGGCAAAGGTTGTGCGAGGCAGTGTGATTTATAGCTAAACTAGTTACTGGTATGATATTTGAGAATACTTTAGTGTTTGGGTGTGTGTATGTGCATGACTATGAAAAATAACTGGAAGATTGATTCTTGTAAAAAATGAATGTATATTGCATATCAAATTGTAACACAAGATTATATTTCATGTATATACTGTCCATGAACACACATAATATCTGTTGTTCTTTAAACTTTTGTTGCTTTACTGAACACCTGTTTGTCACCTAGAGTAAATACATATCTTAAATGAATGGGTTTTCTTACTCACAATAAGTTGAATTTGTCCTTATGCCTAAGAATTAATTTTAAAATAATCCTGCTTTATAGCTCATTTACCTCAACATAGTGATAATTTCCCTTAAAGATTGTAAACTAACTTTTCTGCAGAGAGATGAGGATATACTGTACTCCATGAAAATGTGTCTTATAGATAGGAATAGGAATAGGAGAATGTGGAATGGAATTGGATGGGATGGGAATGGATGGGATGGGATGGGATGGGATAGGATAGGATAGGATATATAGAACATAATTGAATTCTTTATTGGCCAAGTTGATTGGACACACAAGGAATTTGTCTCTGGTGCACAAGCTTCCAGTGTACGTGCAAGCAACAAGTGATAAATTATGATAATAATTTACAATAGCACTTCATAGTGTTTTATAGTCCTCTCTGAGCATATTGGCCCAAACAATCTAGGGTTCTCATTTTACTGACCTCGGAAGGGTGGAACGCTGAGTCAACCTTGAGCTCGTCAAGATCGAATTCCTGGCATTGGGTAGAGTTAGCCTGCAATACTGCCTTGCAACCACTACGCCACCACGGCTCATTTTTATCTTTAAAATTGGAAAATACGCTCAGAAGACCAATCTGGAGTTGCATTGAAGACTGCCTCATGCCAACTTTGAGCAGGTCTCATCTTGTTCTATTACTTGGATAGATGATAACTGAGTTTAAAAGTTGGAAATAGAAGGGAAATGAGACAAAAATTATCTATGTGATATTGGATTGTTCAATTAATGCTCCATTTTGGAGTTTATATTCGCAACATTAATACGGGTGTTACAAAAATCATTGTAGTTTAAGGGCGTGATTATGCATTTGAATTAGATCCCAAAATTTGGAATTCATTACTGTACGAAGACTTATGGGATTATTGTGCTTGGGGATAGAAAAGAAGATAATTATTCAATGTTGAAAAGATAGAATTAGTCTGGATTTGTAATCCTAAACTACAGATGGGTGCTTAATTCTGTTTCTGAGTTGCTGTTTTATTGATGGAATAGAAAAATGCATACTTTAATTATTTATTTAAAGCTGAACAATATCTTCAGCTTTTGCATGCAGTATAATATGTTTGTTGGGAGGAGTTGCAGATCATATAATAAAAACAAAAAGCAAAGCACAAGAGCTATAATTATAATCTTAGTTTGCAGTATTGCTGAAATCAGTTAAATAAATAAATTTTAAAAAAAGGTTTATCTAAGTATGAAGCAGAAAAATAAATAAATGGCAAAAAATTAAAATAAGTTGAATTTTATGGGTAATTAAAAAATCAAAAATACTGTAAGAATTTAAAAGTTACTTACATTTCCCCATTTCTCCTAAACAAGGAAGTTATTGTTATCTTGCATGAAGTCAACAATGATCTGAGTCTTAATCAGGCTACTCTCGTTGCTCAGTGTGGCCATGCCAATGATCCTAATATTCTTGTAGGTAGAATTGCAAAATGTCAGGTTTTTGGAAACCATTGTCTACCAAGGCCCTAAATCTAAATAGTCAAATTTTAAACATGGTTTGGATACTATTATCTCAATTCACACAACAAGTTAATCTGTAAGCCATGATTTGTAAATCATAGCAGCAAGGCTAACACCCAAAGGTGCTTGTTCAAGAGGCAACTGGACTTTCTATATATTTAATAAGGCTAACAGATGCTACATCAAAAGGAAGCACCTCACTATGGCTTGTAAGATGGATGAAACCAGCATTTAATTGGGTCTAGAAACATTGGGAAATTGTCCAGTAGAAAAGTTGATATATTTCTTCTGGATTTTCTTCATAACAGCACAACACAGAATACATTATAGAACTGCAGGTACACACTGTACCTCATCTAAGATGTATTATCCTAGGCAAATATTCCATCGCTGGAATGAAATACTTTCCTAGGTTAATATATGCCAGATGAGATATGGTCGATCTGTAGTGAAACTTTTAGTCTTCTCTCAAAATCTCTAAAATAGGAAAAATAGCCACCTACTTTGTTAAAATCAGTCTGGTGTAGTGGTTAAGGCATCAAGCTAGAGACTATGAGTTTTAGTTTCTCCTCAGACTCGAAGCCAGCTAAGGAGACCTTGGGCCAGTCACTCTCCCACTACCCTAGGAAGCAGGAAATGGCAAGCCACTTCTGAAAAACCTTGCCAAGAAAACTGCAAGGAGTTGGCCAGGCAGTCACTAAGAGTCAACACTGATCTGAACACACAAAAGATACAAACTTTGTAATTACTATTACTATTGGTATGATTACAAATTCTCTTTCTTTTATTAGATTCATAACAACAAGAAATTAAAACAAGAGTATAAATTTGCAGAAGATTTGCATCAGTTTGAAGTAAAATGTACTGTGTAGAAAGAGGCCAACACAATGTGTGATCTTTAAGCTTACCTGTTGATAAATTACCATACATCATCATCTATAGTATTATCTAGATCAGTGTTTTCTCAACCTTGGCAATTTTAAGATGTGTGGACATCATTTGGCTAGGGAATTCTGGGAGTCCACACATCTTAAAGTTGCCAAGGTTGCTCAAGATCAGAGTTGTCAAACTCCCAGGCAACAGGCCGGATGTGGCATGCACTGATCACGCCCATGCCTGGTTTAGTGAAGGGGGGGAAAGTCCAAATATGTCACATGATGCCCTTGTGATGACGTGAGTTTGACACCATTGCTCTAGATCATAGATCAGTACAGATTATGAGTACTAAAGAGTGGTCATAAATTTTAAAGCACAGACAGGCTGGATATCATAAGGGTTAGTGATGGAACATATGCACAGAGCACTAGATTTGGGAAGGCAGATGCAGATGATTGAAGCACAGAACAGAAACTAAACTAAACTAAACTAAAACTAATCAATTACCATTCTTGCAATAATAGGTTTACCTAAGCAGTGACTGAAAGGGCTAGCTTTTCTCAAAAGTTACAACATAACTGTGAATGAATCAGAGCTTACTCACCTACTCATCACTCAGAAACTGCTAACAAGACCATGCAGCCTATGTTTCTCAACCACATGGCTTTCTTGTATGCACTGTACTTTCGCCTGTTGCGGTCTTCCACAAACGAAATGGATGCTAGAAAAGGACTTCTGCAAAACCCTGAAGGCACAATCCCTCTCTTACTTTCCAAGTAATATTGTCTCAGAACAACAGGTGCAGAGATGGTATTCTATTTTCTTCACTGCCACTTTGGCAGCGGGAGCTTTGCTTGCACGTCTGGGCATGTGCAGAACCTTTTGCGCATGCGCAGAAGGTTCTTGATTATGTCAGCATGTGGAAGGAGCCTCATGCTGCCACCACTACCGGTTCACCCAAACCAGTGAGAACCAGCAGCATACCATCTCCAGTGTGGTGATTGAAAAGCTACAGAGAAAAAATGGAATCAAACCCAGGAATTGAGGCATGAATTAAAAATTTTCTCTAGCAGAAACATTTGCTGCATGTGATTTGGGATGCATTGTAGACAAACTTGAAATAGCTCATTGTGGAAGAGAAAAAGGGGGTGGGAGCGATGTAAAGTCTCCGTGTGAAGTTCCTATTTGCTATATCTTTGCAACTTAGAGAATGTTATTAATCAGTTTAGAAACGGTAAAGCTAGGTGACATGCAAGTGTACAATAAGTGCATTTTAAAAGAAGAAATAGACATTAGTAATGCTATAAATTTTAACACCCCTCATCAGGAAAAGTACAAACACAAAACATCAATCAGACCTTCAAATATCTTCAAGTTGGTGACTTCATGGACACATCCATGGTGAGGGTTTTGTGCCGATGTTCAAATAATTGGCATCCACAAACAAGCCCAGCTTACTATGTCATTTTAGCCTTTAATTTTAAACAGCATTTAGATAGTAACAGAGCTCCTAAGCAGCATCTTGCAAATTGTCACATACCCTATTATTAATCAGTCTTTAATAAGCATTGTATGATGCTACTTAATTTAACATTTACAATGATTAATTCCCATCTGCTTAGGTTGATTTCCTATAAGGATTCCCAGATATTCTCTTCTATTTTTTGTTTGACAGTGGATTAGTTTCTACCTGCTCCTCCAATGATGGTTTTTGAACCTAATAAAGGTTGGTTTGAGTTACTACTCCACTCCTAACAACTCTTCTTTAAAGTTGAAAATGATCCATAGTTTCTTCTTTCTCATTTCCAACTCCTAGTTTCTATCCACAGAATACTTTTCATATTCTTATGTGGATAATTTAGGGGAAATCCTCACTTGAGAAAACTATGTGCAGTTAATCTACCAGGAACCTGCTATCTCAGGGGGTGCTTGCAAACAGTAGGTATATTATATAACAAAACTCACATACATAGTTTGTATAATTGCAATCATAATAAATTCTGTGTGTCTGATGTGCATATATGGGTGGATATATGTCTGTAACTACAATTATGATAATTTGTCAGAATGGACAAGCCCTGACTCATGTCTTTCTTATCATTCCAGCTCTTGTAATGTAGTTCTAGTGATTGGATGTCTGCCACTTTATGACTAATCAGCCACCCGCAACTAAAAACCCTGTGTTGTATTTCCACTACCAATCTATAAACTGTTTACCCTACAATATATCCAGAGTTTTTCTTTATATTGACAAACTTTTGTCTGTGCGTTTGTGTAAATGACAGCCTGCAGCATAGGAAAGTAAGAGAAGTAGACCTACCCTTCTGTGTAAAATTTCCACCTGGCTAATTTAGATACCTGGATGCTTATTTAATTTGGTGTTAGGCGAAAAATACTTGAAGTCTATTCCTATAAAACTGTAAACAAAGTTTAGTTTAAGTATAGTTAAGGATCAAACGCTATCATACTGCACCAAGGACAGAGCAAATCAGATAAGCTCTATTTGGACTCCCCCTCCCCTTTCTTCACACACACCCCAACCCAGAAATGTTGATTAACAATAACAATAGTACTTAGACTTATATACAGCTTCACTGTACCTTACAGCCAGAGGTGGGTTGCTCCCGGATCAGGTGAACTGGTAGTGGCTGTGGCGGGAGGCTCCTCTCACTCATTCAGATGCTTCTGCGCAGAAGCTTCACATGCGAACACAAGCAAACCGGTAGCTCCGGGATTTGCAACCCTCCTCTGCTTACAGCCCTCTCTAAGTGTCAGCATATTGCCACCAATCTGGGTCCTTATTTTACTGACCACGGAAGGCTGGAAGTCTGAGCCAACCTTGAGCGGGTAAGAATCAAACTGCTGGCAGAATTATCCAGCAATACTGCATTCTAACCTCTGCACCACCATGGCTCAGTTAGATTAGTTAGCATTTCCTGCTTTTTTCCCCCAAAAAATTTAAACCATGGGGCTCCAATTGAGAGCAAAGCCCCATAAGCCTTTATTTGGTAAAATCATTCTCACACGGATGAAAAATAAAAAGGGAACTAACCCACCAGAAACAGTGGGTTACAAGTTTGGATTCAGGCTCTTCACCTTAACTTGAAAATTAGACACGGTTTCAACAACATTGTAAGTCCAAGCCCAATGCGTTCAATATTTTATGAAAATATATTCAAATACTCTGGCTGTTAGATTTTTTCTGAACTTTTGGATAATGTGGGTTGGGCCGCATCCTAAAACACAGGTAGTCTTGTCTTACAATTTTTCATTTAGTGACTGTTAGAAGTTACAACAGCAAGGGAAAAATGACATGACTGTTTTTCACACTTTTGACTGTTGCAGCACCCCCATGATCATGTGAGCAAAATTCAGAAGCTTACAACTGACTCACATTTATGATGGTGTCTAGGAGTCATATGATCACTTTTTAGGGACCTTCTGACAAGCAAAGTCAAATGGGGTAGCCTAATTCACTTAACAGTCATGTTCTTCGCTTCACACCTGCAGTGATTCACATAACCACTGTGGCAAGGAAGATTGTAAAATGGGGCAAAACTCATTGAACAATTGTTTTGCTTAGCAATTGAAAATTTGGGCTCAATTGGGGATGTAAGTCGAGAGCTACTTATACTATGGGAACAGCAGCACTGGTCCTCTATAGAACAGTTGTAGAGATTAATCATAAATGCCAGGTGTTAAAATGTGTTATGTTGTATGCACCATACACAACAATTATATAATTCAGTGATGGCTAACCTTTTTTGGCTCCCTTGCCAAAAGCAGGGGGAGCGCAGGGAGGGGCGTGCAAGGGTGTGTCACACCCATAATGCTATGTGTGCAACCAGCGCGCCCCCAGTTTTGGCATGGTTTGTTCAGCCACCCCAGGCTCCAGAGGCTTTCTAGGAGCCAGGGGAGGGTGAAAACCGGGCCCCCGGAGGGCGCAAAACGGACCTACGGAAGTTTGGGAAGACTCCAGAGGGTGAAAAACGGCCCTACAGACAAACCGGAAATCACTCCAGTTTGCTTCTTTTGTCCCTACGGACAAGCCAGAAGTCACTCCGGTTTGCTTCGCCCCCCGAAGCCTCCTGAAGGCTCTGGAGGACAAAAAATGGCCCTATGAGCAAATGGGAAGTCCTTTCCTGAATTTTCGGTTTGCCCATATGGTTTTTCATGCTCTGGAGTCTTCAAGGAAGCCTCTGGAGGGTGAAAAACAGCCTCAAAAGAAGGCCGAAGTCAACTGGCCAGCATGCCCATGCGCACTGGAGCTGACAGGGCAATGCCTCACGTGTCCTAACAAATGGCTCCGCGTGCCATGCAGAGTGGCATGCATGCAATAGGTTTGCCATCACGGGTATAATTCGTGTCCTTGCAATATACATTTCCTTATACAAAGCTTAAGCCAAACATAAATGTGTTAAAACAATTTTAGGGGTATCCTTTCTCCTTCTGACTATATTTATACAGCGTTTTCTATGAACAGAATTGTAGATTTGCATACATGCAAAGAGTATGCAAAATACATCTGTTGATGGAAGAGTTTGCAGCCATGGTTTAACTTTCTGATAAGAGCTTTTTTAAAAAAAAGAAGAAAAGTAGTTCCTTTGAACTAGGCCAGAATACAACCACTTCAAAGGAACTATCTTACATGTGAAATCCATTTAATATTTTTAAAAGTTTCATCACTATACATCTGAGTAGGAAGGAACAGTAAGGGAAGTTACCACAAAGGGGAGGGGGGGTTCAACCATTTTCTCCCATCTCTAATTTTAATTAAATGGAAATAAATCTTGATTTCGCATGGAAGCTTTCTAAGGGGAGCTGCCATATGTAGGGTGGAGGTAGACTTCAAAGTCAGATCCTCCCTCTGCAGCTGTGATCTCCTGAGAATCCCCCACCAACAATAATTTTTTTCCAAAATGAAAAATATCTTCTATTTACAACACTGCCTTCCCCTGCCCCCCCCAAATTTCTTGTCACATGCGATTTCCTGGAATTGCAATATATGAGGATTGGGAATATATGCATTCCCAGCTGTAATGCCTACCTGAATAATCCCTGCATGGCAATTACTTAAGGGAAGAAGACTTCCTTTGACAGCATTCTTATAACTTTGGGAAAGAGGTTAATGTTCAGTGCAAGATTTGTGCCTTGTGGACACCAGGAAATGAGGCACCACTATTTACTCAGTCAAAAATATGGTGCCATGTTAAGACTGGGATGCTCTTACCATAGCAGTAGTAATAACAATAGTACAGTGTTTCTCAACCTTGGCAACTTGAAGATGTCTGGACTTCAACTCACAGAATTCCCCAGCCAGCATTCGCTGGCTGGGGAATTCTGGGACTTGAAGTCCAGACATCTTCAAGTTGCCAAGGTTGAGAAACACTGCAATAGTATATAACACTTATGGTCTGTTAGGGTGGCTCAGTGGCTAAGATGCTGAGCTTGTTGATCAGAAAGGTCAGCAGTTTGGTAGTTCAAATCCCTAGTGCTGCATAATGGAGTGAGCTCCCGTTACTTGTCCCAGCTTCTGCCAACCTAGCAGTTCAAAAACACATAAAAATGCAAGTAGAAAAATAGGAACCACCATTGGTGGGAAGGTAACAGTATTCTGTGTGCCTTCAGCCTTTAGTCATGCCAGCCACATGACCACGGAGACGTCTTCGGACAGCGCTGGCTCTTCGGCTTTGAAACAGAGATGAGCATCGCCCCCTAGAGTCGGGAATGACTAGCACATATGTGCGAGGGGAACCTTTACATTTACCTTTACTGTTCCATAGCGCTTTACAGCACTCCCTGAGTGGCTTACAAATGTCAGCTTATTACCCCCAACAATCTGAATCCTCATTTTACTGACCTCAGAAAGCTGGATCAACCTTGAGCCAGTCAGGATTGAACTCCTGAGTATGGGCAGAGTCAGACTGCAATGCTGGATTCTAACCACTGTGCCACCATGGCTCTTGGCAAAAATCCAAGGTCTCAATTTTTCAAAATGAACAATAATTCCTTTTTTATGATCCTGTAATTCCTTAATTCAGTTGAGTTGAGTTTATTATATTTCTATGCCGCCCTATTCCCCGGAGGGACTCAGGGCGGCTCACAACCAAGTCAAGGGGGTGTGTGTGTTACAAATAAGAAAAAAAAGAACACGAACAAAAACAATACCACAATTTAAAACACTCAACAACCATACCATTCGGGGGGGGGGCAAAAACTCATTAGCCCCAGGCCTGTCGGAACAGGTAGGTTTTAAGGGCTTTGCGGAAGGCCTGGAGGGTGGTGAGGGTCCGAATCTCCACGGGGAGTTCGTTCCAAAGGGCCGGAGTAGCCACAGAGAAGGCCCTCCTCCGGGTGGTCGCCAGTCGGCATTGGCCAGTGGATGGAATTCGGAGGAGGCCTAATCTGTGGGATCTAATCGGTCTATTGGAGGTAATTGGCAGTAGGCGGTCTCTCAAGTACCCAGGTCCAATACCATGAAGGGCTTTATAAGTGACGACTAGCACCTTGAAGCGTATCTGAAGACCAATAGGCAGCCAGTGCAGCTCACGGAGGATAGGTGTAATGTGGGTGTACCGAGGTACACCCACAATCGCTCGCGCGGCTGCATTCTGGACAAGCTGAAGTCTCCGAATGCTCTTCAAGGGCTGCCCCATGTTCAGGGTGGAGTCGGGTAACTGGATGGAAAGGAACATTTACTGGCCAGATGTTCTTCCTGTTGCCTATGTGGAGTTTGCAGCAGATATTTTCTCTTTGTGCCCTAATAGAGGAACATCTATTGCTGCCTAGGATTGAACTCTCAACCTAGGCAAGAGGTTCACCACTAGGCCACCACACTGCTCATTTATCAAAATGAAAAATATAGCCCCAAATATAAAAATGGCCTACAAAACACCATCCCATGAATACTCTGAGGTTTGGGGAGTCTATAGCAGAATTCCTAAACCTTTCTGGCTTTGCAGCCCAGTGCGGCGGGGGGGGGGAGGGGATGGTTCCATGTGAGTGGTGGGCAAGTATGTGCAGCTCCATTTGTGCGAGTAGTGGGCACATGCACCTACTGCTCATGCGAATCCATCCAGATTTATCCAGATTCATCCAGATTCATCCAGATTTGTCCAGAATCACCTGCTGCTTGTGCAAGTGGTGATGTGCGCGGGCTCACCTGCCACTTCTGTGGTACAGTTCTGTATGGGTTAAGGCCCGGTAGTGGTCTACAGCCACTTACGGCATCCTTGCCACAAGGATGCCATAAAGGATTGGATTTCCTTCCCAGGTTTCCTCCAGTTGGATTCTTTCTTTGTGTTCATTCAATTGGCACAACACATCATTGGTTCTCAGATCACCTGTCTGGAAGATTTTCTTGGCTCCAAAGACTGGGCTACCCAAGCCTACAGTCCATAAGGAGAGAGATGGCCAGTCCCAAAGGCAAAGATCTACCTGTCTCTTTAATTAGTGCTTGTTGCTTCTGGCTTGTCTTCTCAAGAAGGTTGCCAACCACCCATAAAAGAAAATTAAAAAGGCCCTGAAGGCCCCATTATTATGCTTTTTTAGGTCAGTTGCCAGGAAATCAAGAGGAATCTGTTTCTCTGCTTTCCACTCCCCACCCAGTCATGTTTTAAAACTTGAGTTGCATTCTTAGGTAAATATGTGTCTGCACTGAGGGCTTTCAGGCGATTCCTGAGGACGTGCTTTAAAGAAATAGTAAACTAAATGGATTTATTTTGCTGTAAGGTGGGATAATGTTCAAGAATCTTCTACTCAACTGGCTGGAAGAAGAAATTTGGCCTTGCTGAAGAGTTAATAAGAAGAAAAATCATCTCCCACTTGAGGGTGAGGAAATGTCCAATGTCCAATGCTGGCCACAAATTTTATTGATGCCAATTGGCAACTGTAGTCACAGTCAGTTTATACATGATCAATAATGATATGGTAGAGTATTTCATATGAGCACTGAAAACTTTGAGCTTCACTAGGAATATGACTTAAAAATAAATTCGCTGCAGTTTTAAATGTTAGAGAATATGATGGCCTTACATGAATCTAAGCTAATATTATTGTCTTTGCTTTTGAATTGTTTGAATCAACCCAAACTCTTAATTTCATTTTGAAAAGGAATCTCAGTAGAAGAAATAGACACAGAAGATTTGCAATGTTAAAATATGCAACAGATTTTATTACTTAAAAACAATAGGATTATGTTACCAGGCCTTGGGAAAACATTGTCTCTTTACACAGATGTTCTCAGTTATGGTCACATAAAAAGCAGAAAGAAAAAGTTTGTATGCATGTTGTTGTATTTGTTTGCAGATGCATTGAGTGGGACTTTGAATTCAAAAATTGTGGTGGCATCAGTCATGTTTGATCAACAAACCCCACACCTTGCAGGATATATTCCCTGAAACCAGATGCATTATAGTTAGTAATGGTAGGTATAACAACTGGCTATTTTTGGCCACAGCCCCAAAGGATTAGGATAGGTTAAGACTTCAATGGAATTGCATTGAGAAATACTAGGACCGTGATGGCAAACTTATGGCACGCATGCCCTCTCTGCTGCCACGCGCACTGTTGCCCCAGGTCAGGTCTCTGTGGCATTTATTTCATGAGCTTCTGTTTCCCTGAAAACGACGAAACAGAAGCTCACAAAAGAAAAAGATCTTACCTCTTGCTGCACTGCCAGTGTCGGGATGCCCCGCCTCCTGCCAGCCAGCCGGTCTTCAGGTTTCTGTTGCACATGCATGTATGTCCACACTATGCCCATGTGCATGCCCATACATGCATATGTTTGTGCACGCACACACCTTTTCGTTTGGACATGCGCGCGCACGCAGTTTGGGCACTCAGTGGATAAAACGTTCGTCATCACTGTACTAGGAAAATAGACTAGATCCACCAAAATTGACATGATCTATGATCAGTGGATTCCTAGAAATCAAACTTGATTCAAGGGTGTCTTTAGTTGTTTTTTTTACCGAGCAGCTGAATCCAGTAATATGATAAGAATATTCAGAATAAGAAATAACTCCCCATAGATTTAGTAATGTTAGCATTCAGCAGGGAAAGGATAGTAAACTTACCACCCACCAAGCATTTCCTAGCTCAGCTATCTTCACTCTGAGTTTATCTGCAGTTTATTCCCAGGCTCAAGTGGATTGTGGAAATTTCCACCAGCAGCTTTTTCTAGGCTCAATATAAACATTAGTCAGCTTTATTTATTTATTTATTTATTTATTTATTTATTTATTTATTTATTTATTTATTTATTCACTCATTCATTCATTTATATGTTTATATATTTGTTTATTCATACATTTATTCCTCACGTTTCTACAGAACTGAGTGACTCTGGGTGGCTTACAATAACAAAAGCAATTTGAACATATTTTTTGTCAAAAAAAAAATGGAACAATTTTCATCAAATTCATACCAACAAGTTGGTTTAGAAACCACATTAATGTTTTTCTACTTTCTTGAAATAAAAATTTAAAATTTTGATTTTTCCAGAAAGAATCGGAAATCAGTTTCCATTTTGACATGCAAGCACATCAAATGTTTTATCTGTGTACTGCTGCCCAGAGCAAAACAATATCTATCCAATGTATTCATGTATTATGGAGGTAGATAGAAAGCTATGACCACTCATTTGATTTCACATGATCCAATCTGGGTCTGTCACTGGGACCAGAGGTTTAGTCTTCCGAGTTTTCAGACTCATGCTAGAGTCCATCCTGAGGGAACTTCTCTCACATTCTGGTAGAACGAAGTTCCCTGAAGATGAGCTCCAGTATGAATCCGAAAGCTCAGAAGACTAAACCTCTGGTCCCAGTGACCAAGCCAGATTGGATACTGCAACATTACTCCTGGGATCTGTATATTTGCCTTCGTTCATTTGATTTCATTCAGCAAAGTGCAAATGAGGAAATCCATATCTACAGATATTTGGATCTCTATATCTCTATCTGGACACAGTGGCCATAATGTTCATAGCATGTTATGAGGTACATGGCTGTTCTTGTAGCAATTATCTTGCTATGCAGTGCTAAATGGCACTTTCCAAACCAAGACATGAACCTGGGAGAGACAGTCTGAAAAGGTTGTAATGTAGCCCCACCCCTCCTTCAGATGAATGGTAGCTTCCTTTCTCTATTGGCTGTTGTTGAAGTTTGTTTATCTTTCAGCCATTTGGGCTGCTCTAGGCATCTTTTCTTCCTGGTGGACAAACTTTATCATTTAATAGAAATCCTGGCAGAGTTTGTTAAGACTCCTTCCTTTGCTCTGTTCTCAACACTAGTTTTCAACCTTGCCTTAACTGGCCATTGTTACTTGTTGAATCAAAGGTTTATAAGAAGTGGCACCAAAGCATTTCATATCCTTCCAAAGGTGCTTTTTCTAAAAGACAGCAGGAGTTTCTTGGGATTTTCTTTGAAACATTTTCAAATCAAAACCCAATAAAGTCCTGTTGCCTTTTGGAAAAAACCAGCTGGAGACAACCATGACCTGGATGATTGAGAAGCTCCATAGACATCTCATATATCCTTGCTTTTCTCATTTTTGTCTTTCTGCTTTAATAGGCATTCTTCTATAAAGCCAGTTTTATTTCCCCACGAGGAAAGGTGCAATTCAATAAAAATAAATCTGAATGGAAAATATACAACTCTTTCTCCTTTTCCCTACTCCACAGCTGGCTTTTTTTTTTTTTTGACAGGAACACATGGGGAGAAGAAGGACCTTTTTTCAAAGCTGAACTGAAATTAGGAGCTAGAAAATTCATCATCTTGAAAGGAAGAAATGTGCCAGATAAGAAAAAGAGAAATATTTAGCATTGAACTTGCTTCAAGCTTTCCCCAAAAGGAGAATAGGTTAACTCAATAGCAGTTTTTAATTTTAACATGCCATACAGGCTCCTGTTTGCATCGTTTATCATATCTATAAAATAATGTGTAGACAGACATGTCATCTTTCCTGGGTGACATTGAGGGAGAGACAGTCTCCATAGATGTCTTTAAGGGATGGTGCCTTTAGCTCATCTTCTTTCCTGAATGTTTTTCAACAGTTTTCATTTATTCCACATTTTATACAAATGGGTGGAGAACAAATGCACATTTAATTGAGGAAAAGTTAGTTTAGTTTATTGGGTTTGTACACCGCCCACTCCCGGAGGACTCCGGGCAGCTTACAATAAAAAGGGGAGGGGGATAAATAAGACAAAACAACAATTTAAAATACAACAACATACACAATTAAAGTGGGGCTGGATACTTCAACAGCCCCAGGCCTGCCGGAGCAGCCAGGACTTACTAGCTTTACGGAAGGCCGGGAGGGTAGTAAGGGTCCGGATCTCAACGGGGAGGTTGTTCCAGAGGGCTGGAGCTGCAACAGAGAAGGACCTCCCCCGGGGGTCGCCAGCCGGCATTGGCTGGCAGATGGAATCCGGAGAAGGCCAAGTCTGTCCAATCGAATCGGTCTTTGGGAGGTAATTGGCAGGAGGTGGTCTCTCAGGTAACCAGGTCCGATGCCATGCAGGGCTTTAAAAGGGCAGCCCCATGTAGAGTGCGCTCCAGTCTTGAGGTGACGAGGGCGTGAATGACTATCTGAAGGGCCTCCCGGTCCAGGTAGGGTCGCAATTGGTGCACCAGGCGAACCTGGGCAAAAGTCCACATGGTACTTACAAAGAATGACTCTTACTCAAGACACCATAAGGAAAGATGCCTGAGACTGTCTGTCTATAATTAGCATGTCTGTTCTCTTTAGAGGGATCAGAAATGTAAACTGGCTTCAGCCTGGTAGGAACAAGTCCTATAACATTCTATGTATATAAAATCTTTACAAAATTCAATATTTTACAGTATATCACAGGAGTATTGTATATCCCCTCACATTCTGCAAATATTTAAGTATATCTTCTCATGTGACAACACTGAAGAAATGACACTTGGCTACAATGTAAAGTAGTGAGTATATAGCTTGTATAACAGTGGAAATGTGCTGTCCTCTCAAAATAAAGCAACACACAGCCATCAATGTCTGAACTGCTGGCAACAAAAGTGAGTATACCCCTAAGTGATAATGTCCAATTGGAACCCAAGTAGCCATTTTCTCTCCCTGGTGTCATGTGATTTGTTAGTGTTACAAGGTCTCAGGTGTGAAGGGGGAGCAGGTGTGTTAAATTTGGTGTTATCGCTTTCATTCTCTTCATTTCTTCACTGTTGTCACATGAAAAGATATACTTAAATATTTACAAAATGTTAGGGGGTGTACAGCCTTCTATTATATACTGTATGTTACATATTTATATGTGTACTGAAACTAATGTTAGTTTCTCATCTTGATTAGAGAACTATTATTGGCCTTTTTGTATTAACCTGCATTCTTAAGCACTGAATCCTACAATGACAAATGAAATACCATAGCCATCGAGGAAGCCATAAGAATTAACCATGTTGCTTGAAATTTTGTCTGCCTTATTTAGAATCCAACTACAGGTAGTCCTCAATTTACAACCATTCATTTAGTGACTGTTTAAACTTACAATGGCAATGAAAAAAAGTGTCTTGTGACTTCATTTCACACTTATGACTGTTGTAACATCCCCATGATCACATGATCAAAATTCGGATGCTGGAATGTATTTATGATGGTTGCAATGTCTTGGGATCATGTAATCATCTTTTGCAACCTTCTGAGAAGCAAAGTCAATGGGGAAGCCCTGTTCCCTTAACAACCGTGTTACTAACTTAATTGCACTGATTCACTTAACAACTACGGCAAGAAAGGTCATAAAATGGGGCAAAAACTCATTTAATAACTGTCTTGCTTAACAACAGAAATGGGCTCAATTGTGGTCGTACATCGAGGACTACCTGTTAAAGGCCTGGTTCTTGAAAAAATGAATAACTTGGAAATAGACGGCATAATTTAGCTTTATTGTTTATATATAATTGGATGTAATATTTAGATAAAGATATAATATTGGTTCTTAGGATGTGAAGAGGACAATAACACATATAAAGCCTCCAATAAAAAGTAAAACAGGACAGATGGTCTCAGATGGTAGTCAAGGTTATAACCATCACTATCTGGCAGAACAAAATTGTTTAAATGCATATAAAACTAATCCAAAGAGAGCCAATCCAGTTCTACAATCAGGATAGAATAATCTAGGTGGCCTTTGTGAAGGAATTAATTGAGTTTTTTTAATTAAACGTGTGTCACAGATAAATAGTATTATGTTCACTGCAGTGATAAATGATATAGATGTGATTTTTATTACATTAACATGTAAATATGTGGAGCTTCCTGGGGGCGTGGCCTGTTGCCGAGGAGGGCTCCACCGAGCTCCTCAGAGATCTGGTCTGTATATCTAAATAAGATCATAGATAGCACCCCTTTTTGGCTAAGAAAGGGGCAGGGAGGATAGCTCCGTAGGCTAGGGTCTATTCGTAAGCCACAGCCTTTTTCTTTTTTTGGCTGTGGAAGAGATTAGATCCAGCCGAAGCGGAGCTTTTATCTCCGGCCAGTTCTTCTCAGCTGCCTTTTTTTTTTGGCAGCCCCAGACAGGCCAGCCCCCCCCAGGACAAAACAAAGTTTTTTTCAAGCTAGATTTGATACGGGAGGGTACCACCCCTGTGAGATTTATGCTTTTATTACTATCTTAAATACCAGCACCATTCGTCTTAAAGACTTCTTTGTTTAAATAGACTTCAAAATGGCGATTTCTCTCCGTGGATGATTACTGGATGTACTTAGCCGGGTTTATTTTCCTGCAGACCGCTCCTTAACAAAATAAACTCTTTTTCTTTGGAAATAGAGGGGAGCGAAGTGCTGCTTACTTGTTTATTTATTATGGCACCCAGATCAAAGAAGCGTCTTGCTACAAATGTGTCTAAAGAATTTAAAGAATCTTTTTCGGAAACACAGCCTTTGTCTCCTACGCCCTCTACTGGAGAAGTTTTAACACAGGAATATCTCTTTAAAATATTTAATGCCTTTAAGCAAGAAATTAAGGAATTTGTATTGCAACTTTATGATGATCTAAAATCTAAAGTTAATCAAATGAAGGCGAATACGTTTGCAGCCGTGTCTGCCCTGTCAGATTACTCTGCTGAAATAGAGAACAAATTGGAAAGTCTGGAGAAGGCTAATTTTAATTTGACTACCAATATTCAAATTTTACAAGAAAAAATTAGAAATAACGAAGAACAGCTTATGATGCTAAATTTTGATAGGAAGGCATTTTCAATAAGAGTCAGAGGATTCCGTGAAAAGGAGCAAGAGAATTTGAAACAGACCTTTGCTGAAGCCTTCAGCCATGCGCTGGGAAGCCCGGGACTTAACTTTGATTGGCAGATTCGGAAAATCTATCGCCAGAATTCATTGATAGCGGAACAGCGACAGCTCCCGAGGGACATAATTATACATTTCTCTACAAAAGAATCTAGAAACGCGATTGTGCAAAAGTTTCATAATAACAGTCTCCGAGTTGATGACCAGGACGTGATTGTCTTCAAAGATATACCTTTCCAGATGTTGAAAGCAAGAAGGGACTACACCTTTTTAACTAAGGAGCTTAGGAGTCAACAGATTCGATACAGATGGGAGGCCCCTGCCGGCATCACGGTTACATTTGAGAATCAAAGATTTCGCCTTAACTCTGTTTCGGAGGCCCAAGATTTCTATTGTAGGATTCTGAAGGCGGGACTTCCTGACGCGCTTGGAAGAGAGGAGAGACAAGCGGAAGGAGAAAGCAAACGGCTGGCCATGCGGCTGCAAGATGGAGGGGGCAGCCCCTCCTCCCTCGGAGAAGCAGAAGAACGCAGATCGAGAATTTAGATACTTCAAAAGACTTCCTAAAGTTGAGGACTGAATGGGGGTTTGAGACCTCTCTCCGGTAGAAAAAGTGGACTAATTTTTATCAGAAGGGAAAGCTGGGTGAAACTACTTTGAGCTAGATTCTAAAGTAACGTTAGCATAAATTTGATAGTGGTTAAAAGAATGCGGAATGATTTATGTTGTTTAAACTTTGTTAGATGGGACTATTTTAAAATAGAAGGTTAACTGACTCTTGCTGAAAGTATTATTTGAATATGATCCATGCTATTTAACTTTTATTTGAAGGGAAAGTTGGTTGTAATAGTTCTGAGTTACTTTTCAAATAAACGCTAGTATAAATTTGATAGTGGTAAATATTAGACAAGCAAGAGATGAGGGTAAAATGCATGTGGAATGAACTACGTTATTTGTGGTAAATATCAGACAAGCAAGGGAAGAGGGCAAAATTTACGTTGTTTAAAGCTTATTAGAACAGAAAGCCGCTTGGGATTATCTTAAGATAACTGTAAAAAGAATGCGGAATGATTTATGTTGTTTAAACTTTGTTAGAAGCGACTACCTTAAAATAGAAGGTTAACTGACTCTTGCTGAAAGTATTATTGGAATATGTGGAATGATTCATGCTACAAATCGCTCTGAGTTATATTTTAAACAAATGGTAGTATAAATTTGATAGTGGTAAATATCAGACAAGTGGGGGATGAGGGTAAAATACATGTGGAATGAACTAAGTTATTTAAATCCTATTAGAAGGGGAAGTCGGTTGGAATTATCTTAAGATAGAAATTGATTCCTGTGTAAAGTAATATCTGATCTACGCTGCTTAACTTTACTAAGAAGGGGAAATCTGGTTAGATTATTTTGAATTACTGTTTGAAAAAGGGGTAAAGAAAGATCATTTACGTTGTTTAAATTTTACTAGAAGGGAAAGTTTGATTACTTGTCTGTAAAGTTATATTTGAATATATGGCATGAACCACGCTGCTTAAATCTTATTGGAAGGGATCATGAGGTTTAGGAAGGGAACGGGAGAGCCTACAGAAGGTCGGGGTAAATAGCAAAGAAGTAAGAGATGAGAATAAAATATAGATAGAATGATTTATACTATTTAAGCATAGATAAAGATGGGGGGCTGAGATCAACACAAAGAGTGGTTTCTTTTTTTCTTTTTTCTCTTTTCTCTTTTCTTTTTTTCCTTTTTTTTTTTTTCTCTGCTTTTCTTTTTTTTTTTTTTTTGATATATTACTTTTATTTTTTAATCCATATGTATACAAGATATTTTAGATAGAAGGTAGTGCCAGGTGTGGGCCCTGGGAAGTCGGGAGGATTAGGGATGGGGATTGTGGGGGGTGGGGTGGGGGGGTGTTAACATAGTCTTAATAAGAACAAGAATGTATTTATATACGGTGGTTCTTTTTTATTATTATTATTATTATTTTTTCCCTTGGTTCACTTTACTTTTATCAGATCAAACAACACTCGAATAAAGGCATACACCAAGGAGGGAGGTAGAGGGAAGGAAGAGGGAGGAGTAAGGAAGGAGTAAGGGGAATGTAAGGAGTAAGGGGAATGTAAGGAGGGTGTCTGGGGACTAAGGGGAGAAGGAAGGTTTGAGGGGAAAGGGAAGTAGGAGGGGAGTGTTAGAGGGAGAAAGGAAAGTTGGAGGGGGTAGATGGGGTGTATGGAGGATGCAAGGGTTAGGTGGGGTTGTGAGTGATGAGTTGTGTTTCCCTTTTTACTTGTTCGTTTTATTCCCTTTTTCTTTTCTTTTTTTTTTTCTTATAGTAAATACCCTGTATATAAATGATTGCAAATGGAATGTGAAAATTGAATAAAATATTTTAAACATAAAAAAAAAACATGTAAATATGTGCATTTTGGAATTTGCATGATATATCTCTGAATGTTCATTTTAAATTGATTCGGTTTATTTTTAACAAAATAAAGTGAGAAAAAAATAAACAAGCAGATAGAAAAGGCCTATAAGTAGTTTAAAATGTATCAATAATTTTTACTGTTAATCTTGAAATTAATCACAGAAATGTTGCTAGATATTTTTTTTAAAAAAATCTTACAAATATCACATCATACGAATGAGAAAATATATAGCTGTTTTTAGCGGACTGTATATTGGGATGCAATGAATTATTCAATTATAAATATATTCTAAGTAGAAATAATAAAAGCAAAAAAGAACAATCACTGGGAATTTCCTACATATTTTAATTGATACTTTTATTTTAATATGATAACGATAGCTATTCCAGGAATGTTAATGGAACAATACTGGCACTGGATTTGATTATGATCAATTTTAAATTAACTAAAAAGAAATTACCATAGGGCAGTCTGACCAATGTTTACAGTACTTGTAATTGTTAGAGAGATTATCCACTAATTCAGCTGATGAAATTTGATCTAGTTTGTTCTAAGAATATACAAAAGCTTCTAAGGTTTAAGAGATCAAATTTATAGCTGTTGTTCTCTAACATTTATTGAAGAGAATCTCAGACTGAATGGCTCTTGCAGATCTCGGCAACCAAGTACAAAGTAAAGTAAAACAGTTGTAGGCATTAAATAAGACATGTGAAAAAATATCAGGGTTGTTTCTCTTCTTTAAATGCACACATTTTCAAACAATTCAATGTTTTATTTTTTTTAAAAACCAATAGCTGAAAAATTCTAAGATAAAACAGAGATAATTGTAAACACTTAACTATGTTCTGCCATCAATTTCTGCCATACAGCCTTATGAACAAATACCTCATGTAGAAAAAAAAGAAGGGAGATAGCAAGGCATTTTATAATTCTATTCCCCAACTTAAAAACTGTCAAAGATATTACATAGAGGGCAAAAATGCAGCTCAGTCTGACTTCACCCAGTGAGGAATAAACTGTACCAGAGGAATGAAGTCTTGCAGTGTAGAGGAACAATAGCTTTTCTAATCCTATTGAATTTCTTATGATTTTTTTTTAATGTCTTATCAATTACATTCAAAGGGTTGAAGTCCTATGGCTCATTCTTACACTTTCATCTGCACTCTTAAGTTAATTCCTTTCCTTGTAAACTGCTTTTATTTTTGCCTTTCTAGTCTACCTTTTTCTTACTGGACATCAAATCTGGCTGGCTAACCAGGGAACAACCATGTTCATCAAAGAGCATAAGCATTGAGATACTTTATTTTCATTTTCTTCTGCACAACTTGTTAACTTTCACAAGACACAAACAACTGCTGAAACTGATGAAAGTTTTATATTTGACTTTAATGGAGGAAGGATCACCTTTAGAGGAGAACAATGCCATTATGCTTTTAATATCAAGTACTTCCTCTGTGAACACTTCTAAACTATATGGTGTATTTCATTTAATGTTCTTAACATTTTATTAAAAGTGGTTTTGTATAACAACAGTGGTTATATGTGTACTGTGCATACATTTATTACCAGTATGTTGTTCCCAGGAATTCGGTTCAGATATTTTCCTTTAAAAAAAAAAAGGCTTTTTCTCATACCTTCATGCTCAGCAACACATTCTCATACTTATGTAGCCTTTTGCATCAATAATGGTTGGGTTTTTGTTTCAATCTGCATAGATAACTAACAGCTGGAAAGTGCTCAGACCAGCTACTTTAAATCTATTCACTAGAACAGTGCAGGAAGAGCTTTTCAAGAGTTAAAATGTCAATATAGCAGTGAAATGGCGCCTTCTGGAGGACACACAGCTTAAGAGTACTTGCTGAAATCAAAGTCACATTAAAATAAAGCCACAAAATCATGGAAGTGCTGTAAATATTATGGGTAGATTTCACCAATTTACATAGGAAATCGTTTCTGGGTATTATTTAGTCATAAAAATATCCAATTTTGAATTTATATGCATACATGTCTCCTTTGTTATTATGTAAGCTTTAGCAGGACTTGAGGTTGGGAAGACAGGTTGATATGCTTGCCATGGGGTGAATACAGTCAGGAGTTTCCCATATGGATCAGAAAAATAAGGAGTTCCAAACTATGAGTCTTTGGTGTCCATCTGCTGCTGGATTAGCATTTGTCATGGGAACAGATAATTGTGGCTGTGGTGATGATGATGATTTATCCTGCATCATACCCACAAACTTTCCCAACTGGCTTCAGAAAGTCACCTCATGCAGGGAGGAGTAGCAGATGTCTATTAAAAGAGAGCATAGGAAGCTCAGGGTTGCATAGTTGAAATGTCATAATGTTATCTAGTCGGGCAATGAAATGTCTACACACAAGAAAGCACCGAGCGCACCAAGGACTCCAGATGTCCATTAGCATAAGGTTGGATGTAACTCATCCTCCTCTTCTTGTTTTCAAACAGCACTAGTGCCACTGCTCTATTACCATAGAGACAGCTGTGAATTAAGAAACATTTTCTCATATTAAAAAAGGTTAGCAATACCACATTCTTCCTTGGGGGGAGGGAGTGCAATTAAACATCTTTGCATCTTTGCTAGCATTGGCTGGTTTAAGCCTGGATCTCAGCTAATTCTGTCCAAGATTAGTTTGTCACTTTTAGCGTGAAGCTTTGTCAGTTAGAGAGGCAATATGTTTTGAAATCAATGAAAGCCTAAATTAATCCATAGCCTTTGCCCAATTTTTTTCCTGTATTAATGTCCCCAATAGATCGTGTTGTTAGCTTCATTTAATAAAGTTGCTACTTGCCTGTAGAGTGTTCAGTTGAAGTACTTTTAAAACAAAGAATATGTTTTCTGAGTGATCCCATATGTGCATATGGAGCTCTGCTCAGCTTGACACTTTGTTCCTCCCACATCCAATACTGTCTGTGGACCCTTTTTAAGACTCATGATCCTAGGACTCATAAAATGAGCCCGCAATAAATTAGTGCCTATAAAAATGTTCCTTCAAAATGGAAACGCCTGGTTCCGCTCATAGGCCTCTTTGTGTGTAAAACCAATTTATGATTAACGGCTCTTGAGGTCTTTTTTTTACTTGGAATTGATGGAACTCTGATAATCATTTCCTTCAAAATGTTTAACTATTGGCTTGCTGCATTCAAGGGCACTGTCCAAGTAGTGGAGTAAGCAGGAAGATACACATAGTCATTTTGAAAATTATATATTTATGGTGCCGTTGTTGCCAGCAATCTGGCTTATATCACAGCCCATTCATATTTGGTTTTGCACAAAATAAGCTGGAAGAAATGTTGCCAAAAGAAGCTTCCCACAGAAGGCAGAGAAAAGGAGTTAAGAATTGAAAAAGAAATCAAAAATGTTACTGCCCATAGAGCTGGACGCTGATTACAGGTCATGGATTAGCCAGTTTCCCTGGAATATTGGTGCAGAAATGACATTCTTGCCAATTTGCTTTAGTGATATAATGCATTTTATTAACTAAAAAGGAAAAGTTGTGATGTGATGTGACTTTGTTGCACACGAAGCCAACATATTTTGTTTTTTCAGTTAGTCATTCTTTGTATCTTGCATTTCTGGAATCCACCCCTCTCCCCCTCCCAATAACAATGAAGTGAGATCTGCGCTCCTGGAAGACCTGCTGAGAGTGTAGTATCTTTCTTTTGAAGCTTTTGTGACTTTCAAAAAACCTTTCTGCTATATGCTTCTCTTCTATATTGTCAGAATTGTTTTGTCAGTAGATGATGTAACTGTACAGTTACTTCATATGTTGGAAAGCAATTTACGCTATCTAGCCTACCTTGAATAACATTAAAGTTTGTGCAAAACTTAAATGAATTTCTGTCCATTTGATAAAATGATCTTAGGTTTAACACTAGAATAAATGTCCATGGACTTGCTTGTATTTGGACTCTTTTATAAATAGGGTATTCTGGGAGCTGCAGTTCAGGCTATCAAAGGCATTTTGTAATGCAAACATGGTACTAGTCATATTCCAACGGAACTGCATGGTTTTTTTTCCAGACAATGTTTGAATATCAACAAATAATACTTTTTAAAAGAGTAACAGAAGTGAACACTATTACTTAATCTAATTTTGCTTGGTCAAGTTTTGCAGACCACATAACAAGACCTTCGACTTCGTCTTCCCAGTGTTCTTCATTTTTGCTTTTTTCCATCTTCTTAGATCCCACGGAAGATTCTTTTGGAGGTGCTTCTAGATAGTAGAAGTAATACAAAGTTAAAAACATGAATACACGAATGATAGTACCTGTACAATCATACAGACACACAACACATTAAATTGTGTATGTGTGAATGCGAGTGTGTGTGTGTGTGAGGCCTTTTTATAGCATTTGCAAGATTTACTCTATAGAAAAGTAAGTTTGTATGTTAGCATTTATAGCCAAGTGACATAGCTAACTATTAGAAAACTAATATGCATTCCCCCACCCTACTTCCAAGTAGGCTTTCCAAGATCCCATGATCACACTGAAATCTGATTAAGAAGTGGTAAATTTTGATGATATAATATGCTTTTTAAATAAAATATCTCACCTAATAAGTACATTGGTAGACATAATAGCACTATTTGGAATAAATAAAATAAAACAAAACTGTAGCCCAAAACCCAACAATCTCTCCAAAGAGAGATGAAACCCATGGCCGCATGGTCTAGTGATCAGTTCTACATGTTCTGCAGTCTTCAGACTATGATTAGATAAATAAATAAAAAACCAGATTCCCCCAGATTGAAACATTATTGTGTTTTCGATACGTTATTTTATATTTTTAGGGCAGTACTAAAAATGATCAGGAAGAATTCTAATGACTTCACAAGGCTAATTATTACAGCCATAGAAAAAATCATCAGTAAAAGAAATTACTGATTTATTAAGTTATATTGACATTCATTTGCGCACTTGGCTGAGATAACATATAACAGCTGTATTTCTGCAATATGTCCTATCTTAGGAATAGGACTGTTGGCTTCTGAGTACCCAGAAACCAATAGTGACATTTGTGGTTGTCAAAAAAATCAGAATAGTAGTTATGCCATTTTAAATTAACTAATTAATTAATCAGAATAGATGCTGATAATCAGAATAGATTCTGATTAATATGAAGGGACCTTGGAGGTCTTCTAGTCCAATCCCCTGCTCATGCAGGAGACCCTATACCCAGGGGCCAGATGCATTACGTGCTGCCCATGCCCACGCCATGACCATGCCCGGTTTAGCGAAGGGGGGTTGAAATCCCAATGTGTCATCTGATGCCACCATGACAATGTGAGTTTGACACCCTTCCCTATACCATTTCAAACAAGTGACTGTCCAGTCTCTTCTTAAAAACCTCCAGTTATGAAACACCAACAACTTCTGATGGCAATTGGTTAATTGTCCCCACTATTAGAAGCTTCTACTAAATTCCAGGTTGCTTCTTACCTTGATTAGTTTGGATCCATTGTTTCTTGTCCTGCCTACAGGTGCTTTGGTAAATAAGTTGACACCCACCCCCCTCTTTGTGGTAACCTGTCAAATACTGGAATGCTGCTATCATGTCACCCTTAACATTGCTGTCATGTCATTTGATGTAGCTTTCATGGTGACATGTTGACCCATCCCACCACACCTATGGAAGTCCCTGGAAGTGACATTTGGCCTAACAAGTTGCAAATGGCAATTAACCTCACCCTCTATCTTAACACAAGAGCCTGAAGACCTGGCTGTGATGATCGGCCTCAGGACCAAATGGGGGAGTTCCCCACAGGACATGCTGCTAGATTGATAGCAGACTCCCCCTCACCCTTCTTGCTCTCCGCTCTCCACCCACTCATCTTTTTGGTTATCATATTGATGTATTTAATCTCATTGTGTTCCTTTATCATTGTTTATTTTATTGTTCTATTATTTTACTTAAGTTTACATGCCTGTCAGTTTTCTTCCTTTATATAATTATAAACTGCCTACAGTATCACTACAGTGAAATAAGTGACAAATAAATTTAACAAATAAATGAACGAAATAAAGATGGACCATTTCTTTTCCTGCTCAGCTCAAAGTGAGTAATAGTTTCACAGCATGATTTTTGAACGGTATCTCCCCTTGAATCTGTCTGTTTAATCCATTTACTGTTCAATCTATTTATTGCAGAAATTCTGCAACATGGATTCATGTAGAGCTAGGGCATTCCCAGGGGCTGGGTTCCTATACAAAGAGTAATGGTCAGATAATAAATGGTAACTTTCATTCTCAAATGAATTTATATTCCACAGATATCATGATTTTATTTTCATTATATTGCTGCTTTAACACCTATATTGTAAAGCTTTGCTTTTCAATGATCACAGTATTGTTTTAACTGCTGCTGTTGGTTACCCTGAGCACACTAGATGAAAAATGCATTATTGAATTGCACCTAAATAAAATTTCATAGGTACTGTATACGGTATAAAATAGGATAAAGAGCATGATACTCTTGCTTTTCTTGATTTACATGTAGTCCTTGACTTACAACAGTTCATTTAGTGACTGTTTGAAGTTACAACAGCACTGAAAAAGTGACATGACCATTTTTCACATTTATGACTATTGCAGCATCCCCATGGTCACATGATTTACATTTAGATGCTTGACAACTGACTCACATTTATGGCAGTTGTAGTGTCCCAGGTTTAAGTGATCACTTCTTGTGATCTTCTGACAAGCAAAGTCAATGGGGAAGCCAGATTCACTTAACAGCCATGTTACCAATTTAACAACTGCAGTGATTTACTTAACAAAAAATCTTTAAATGGGGCAAAACTCCCTTAACAAATTTCTCACTTAGCAACATAAATTTTGGACGCAATTGTGGTCTTAAGTTGAGGTCTACCTGTATTATAGTCAGAAGGATCAAAGCAAAACCATGAACTCCATTTTGGCTTAAGATGCCAGTAGTATTTACATATTATTAAACATGAATTATTAAAATAAATATGTTGAGGTGATTTGATCAGGTGGAGAGAGTGAATTAGGATCAAATCATGAAATAAATTTATGGAAGAAAAGAAAATTATTTAGAAGGAAGAACAAGGTTAAAAATTTGCAGTTGGATAAAGCTGAGAGAGCTAAAGAGAAGGCAATATATGATGTGGTATATGGAGGTTGGGGATACAAGGATGATTTGCAAGATGGGGAGAGGAACAGTGAATGAATTTGGTTTAAAATCGATTTAGCTATGTTCCTTTTTCTTATGCCTTGCCTTTAATTTTTTTCAGCTGATTATATATTACTCTTTTTCGATGCTCATTGTAGTTGTTGCTTATTCCCAAAGGGAACAGTGTAGTAATATATTGTTTGAATAAATAAAAAGTATAACTTGGTAATTGGGTTGAAATGAATTACTGATAGAAGATATCATTCAAACTGTATTTTAATCTCTTTTCATTTTTACAATCACAAAATATTTTTCAATACATGGAGACACACAAGCATACAAAAATTTGATACACAATATATATATATATATATATATATATATATATATATATATATATATATATATATATATATATATATGTAGGTCTCTAGTTGTTCGGGTTTTCTCCCGCGTAGAGTTGGAGATGTCTTGGTGACGTTTCGACGAAGTCTCATTCGTCATCTTCAGGCTGCTTCAGGCTACTTCAAGCCTGAAGCAGCCTGAAGCAGCCTGAAGCAGCCTGAAGATGACGAATGAGACTTCGTCGAAACGTCGCCAAGACATCTCCAACTCTACGCGGGAGAAAACCCGAACTAGAGACTTACATACTAACACCCGCAAAAACCTCAGAAAACATATACATACATACATACATACATACATATATATATATATATATATATATATATATATATATATATATATCAGGGGTGGGTTTCTCGCCCCGTTCCAACCGGTTCGGTTGGAACGGGGCCGGCGGCGTCCTCGTGCACACGTGCAGTGCACGCATGCATACTAGCGTCTGTGCGATGCTCCAGCTGCTCCTGGAGCATCGCGCAGGCACTGTATGCGTCCTACGCATGCATGGAAGCGCAGAACTCGACAAAACCGGGTAAGGAACGTGGGCGGGAGGGTGGGCCCTTCGCCGTTCCCAGAAGTTAACCAGTTGAAACCCACCCCTGATATATATATATACATATATACATATATATATATATACATATATACATATATACATATATACATATATACATATATACATATATACATATATACATATATACATATATACATATATACATATATACATATATACATATATACATATATACATATATACATATATACATATATACATATATACATATATACATATATACATATATACATATATACATATATACATATATACATATATACATATACATATATACATATATACATATATACATATATACATATATACATATATACATATATACATATATACATATATACATATATACATATATACATATATACATATATACATATATACATATATATATATATATATATATATATATATATATATATATATTTGTTGGTGTGTAGAGAAAAACTGCAAGCTTGTCACAAAATCAGTTCTCCTGTCTTACCTGAATCTGGGATAATGCACTTGCCTCCCAAGTTTTCTAACATTATCTGTTTCTTCTGTTTTTCAATGCAATCAGAGACAATAATGTTATGTCTGAAATTAAAACACAAGAAGATTGGTATAACTTCAGAATATAGCAGAAATATAAGCTTATTTACTAGATATTCAGGAATAAAACCAACCTTATGAATAGCTTTCACACAGGAAAAAATATTTCAGAATGCAGAAATGAAGAAGCTGGAGACTTGTTTTGCAACATATTTTACGCACCAATTAGGAAATTTTAATTTTAAAAAACTTAAGAGAAAAAAATACCCCTCACAATAACCCATATTCTTAGAGACTTTCATTTTGGATGTACAATACTTGAGTGTGCCTTAGCACCTTGGAGCCATACGTGGTAGGAAAGGACTGTGATAATAGTTGAATTCTATTTTAATCTACTCACACTTTATAATTCTATGCCTAATGTTAATCTTTATGTATTCTCAATAACACATTAAAACCTTTAAAATGCTTTTGTATGAAATCATGCTAGAAAGAATCATGTGTCTCTAACAATTTTATTGAAATTATAAAACAGGCAGTGACATTTTAATAATTTGAGACACAGTTTATAGAAAGCAAAATTGATTGGGGTTATTATAATTCCCCATTTATTACCAGAGTTTATTTCTGACAAAAAACAGGACGAAGCCCTAGGAAGGGCTATTTTACACATTCCTTGAGGGGCTTAATAGTTAAGGCGCTGGACTAGGATTTAAGAGACCTGGTTCAAAACTACCCTCAAGACACAGCATACTTTGAGCCAATTGCTATCATCATGCTGCTGTTGCTGAAGGAATCAAATTGTACTGGAAACGCTACATATATTGCTTTCAGAAAAGAAACAGTTCCCATAGGAATAATCACAATTTAATTAGGGTACAAACAATTATGGCAGGAGTGGGTAACTATGGTAATTTTATGAGCTCTGGACTTCAACTCCCAGAATTCCTGAGCCAGCATGGAATTCTGGGAATTGAAGTCCACAGGTTGCAAAGTTTCCCTAGCTAAAGACCACTGGATTATGGAAATGGAAAGAAAAAAGTTTGCTAAATATTGCATCATATCTTTACTGAGCACTCCATTAATAACACATCCCTGCCTGTTCTCTCTTACTTTTCACACAAACAGAAACTCTTGGTTCACTTCAGTTATCTTTCTTCCGAGGTACCTTCCTCAATGTAATTTGCTAGTGTCAAACTATGTAGATAATTTCAAAATACCTTAATTTTATTTTCTAATAGCAAAATATAAATAATGACAGCATCAACAGAAAAAATGATATTATGAAGAAAGAAAAACCTAGATATATGATAGCGATTAAAATACATATGACAAAAACCTCATAGAAAAGGAATACATACTAAAAAGAGACAAAAAACCCATATTGTAATTACAGACAGCAACATAACATTTAACAGCAATAGCACTTAAACTAGATTCCCCAACCTTTCTGGCTTTGCGGACTGGGGGTGGGGGGAGAGGTGATGGTTTTGTGCAAACCGCTTTCATCCTGCAATAATATCTGTAACACTGTCAAATATCCAGATTTTCCTATCCCAGGTCCTATCCTTACCATGGTAAGGACTCGATAGTTAGACAAAAATCTGAACATCTGGCTGACTGTGCAATGATTAACAACAACAACAACAACAACAACAACAAGCCAAATTGACAAATTTGCCATCAGATAATTGCAAAAGGCAGCTTTACTGAGAACAGCTTCCATCCTGCGATGATACCTGTAACACAAGCAAACATCCACACCTGCTTATCCCAGGTCCTTGGTAAAGACTCGATAGGTAGACAAAATGCCAAACCCAGTCTGAACATCTGGGTGACTGTGCAATTATCAATAATAAGTTGCCAAAACCACACATTGGAAGCTTTGCCAGAAGTTTGGGTTCGAATGCAGCAAAAATTACTGGGAACACCAAATTGACAAAGTTCTTGAAAAATGAACAGGTCAAGATCCTGTGGGACTTTTGAATCCAAATAGACAGACATCTGGCCCACAACACACCTAACATCACTATTGTGGAAAAGAAAAAGTCTGGTTCACTGATATTGCAATACCAGGTGATATACAAATTGAAGAGAAACAACTAGAAAAAAATAATGAAATACCACAATCTGCAAATTGAAGTTGAGCGATTGTGGAGGAAGAAGTCAATGATTGTACCATATGAGCCCTTGGAGCAATACCCAAAGGGTTGCCTAGATACATGGACATTTTGGACTTATCAGACCTGAACATTCTGACTTTGCAAAAAAACTACCTTACTTGGAACTGCCTACAAAACACAAAACTGGAATACCAAATCTCAAGCCAACATGGCAAGGTAAACCATCTACTATACATGGATGGCTTTAAAATGTATGTGAAAAGCCCCACTGAACTTAAATCAATACTCAAAACAGTTCAACTATTCAGAAGTGACATCAAAATGAATTTTGGACTTGAAAAATGTGCTATATTATCCATGCAGCGAGGAAAAATGGAAAAAACAGAAGGAATAGAACTGGGAAATGGAAATATAGTGAAAGCATTAGCAAAGGATGATGGGTACAAGTACATAGGCATTGGAAGCAGATAACAACTTGAATGGAAAAGTCAAAGAGTCAACCCAAAAGGAATACATCAGGAGGGTCTGCAAAATATTAAAATCAAAGCTGAATGCTGGAAACATAATTAAAGCCATAAATACATGGGCAGTTCCAGTGATATGCTACTCAGCTGGAATCATCCTGGACTTTGGCTGAACTGGAAAACTTTGACTGGAAAACATGCAAACTTTTGAATATGTACCACGCTTTACATCCATGAAGTGACGTTGACAGGTTGTACCTGCCAAGAAAAATAGGGGGCAGGGGGCTATTGCAAATCCATCAAACTGTAGAAAAAGAAAAATGAAGTTTGAATGATTATGTGAACCAAAGTAAAGAAAAATTGCTGCAGGCTGTGAAAAAGGTGAACAGCATAAAAACAACAGAAACAAAGGCAGAATATAAGGAAAAACAGCTGGGTGACAGATTAAATAGATGGAAAACCAAAGCTTTGCATGGACAGCACTTGAAAAACATTGAAGGAAAATGTGATGACAACTTGACATGGACATGGCTTAAGATGGGAACCATCAAGAAAGAAATGGAAGGTTTAATACTGGCTGCTCAACAACAAGAACTGGCTGACCAACCACACTCAACGTGTACTCCTCAATGGAACTGCATCTTCATGGAAGGAAGTATGCAGTGGAGTACCCCAAGGCTCTGTTTTGGGCCCAGTACTCTTCAACATCTTCATCAATGATTTGGATGAGGGAATAAATGGGGAACTCATCAAATTTACAGATGACACCAAGCTGGCAGGAATAGCTAACACTCCAGAAGATAGGCTAAAGATACAGAAGGATCTTGACAAACTTGAACATTGGGCACTATCTAATAAAATGCAATGCAATGGTGAAAAGAGTAAGGTTCTACATTTAGGCAAGAAAAACGAAATGCACAGTTACAGTATAGGTAGTACCTTGCTCAACAGTAGTAACTGTGAAAGGGATCTTGGAGTCCTAGTGAACAACCATTTAAATATGAGCTAGCAATGTGCAGCAGCTGCCAAAAAAGCCAACACAGTTCTAGGCTTCATAAACAGAGGATAGAATCAAGATCATGTGAAGTGTTAATACCACTTTATAATGCCTTCGTAAGGCCATACTTGGAATACTGCATTCAGTTTTGGTCACCACGATGTAGAAAAGATGTGGAAACTCTAGAAAGAGTGTAGAGAAGAGCAATAAAGATGATTAGAGGACTGGAGACTAAAACATATGAAGAACGGTTGCATGAACTGGGTATGTCTAGTTTAATAGAAAGAAGGACTAGTGGAGACATGATAGCAGTGTTCCAATATCTCAGGGGTTGCCACAAAGAAGAGGGAGTCAAAATATTTTCCAAGGCACCTGAGGGTAGAACAAGAAGCAATGGGTGGAAACTAATCAAGGAGAGAAGCAATTTAGAACTGAGGAGAAATTTCCTGACAGTTAGAACAATTAATTAGTGGAACAGCTTGCCTCCAGAAGTTGTGAATGCCCCAACACTGGAAGTCTTTAAGAAGATGTTGGATAGCCATTTGTCTGAAATGATATAGGGTTTCCTGCCTAGGCAGGGGGTTGGACTAGAAGACTTTGAAGGTCCCTTGCAACTCTGCTATTGTATTGTATTGTAACAAGCACTACAAACTAATGCCATGAAAGTGAAGATACAAATATCCACTAACAACCCAAACTGCTGATTTTGCAATAACAAAGTTGAAACTGTTTCACATTTAATATGTGAATGCAGCGAAATCGCACAAACTGATTCCAAAGCTAGACACAACCGAGTTGCTAAATTAATCCACTGGTCATTATGTAAAAAATATGATTTTCCTGGATCCAGAAAGTCATGAGAACATAAAGTGGAAAAAGTTATTGAAAATGAGAAGGTGAAGATATTGTGGTACTTTCTAATACAAACGGATCATCATTTGGAGCACAACATGCCAGATATCATGGTTGTAGAGGGCCGAAGTATACAGTTTATTGATATTGCTGTTCCTGGAAATGTCAGAGTCGAAGAAAAAGAACTAGAAAAAATAATGAAATATCGCAACCATCGAAACTACAAGGCTATGGATGAAGCAGGTAACAGTGATACCCATTGTCATCGGGGCACTTGGCACCATGTCCAAGAATTTTATAAAATACATCAACAAATTGCAGCTTCATGCAATAATACCAGCGGAACTGCAAAAAACTGTGCTACTCGGAACATCTTATATTTTAAGAAGGTACTTGGCTGTTACCTAGGACACTGGCAGCAAACCGTATCAACCATTAGCACCAGTCACTGGTATTTGCAATGCATTTTTGAATGTTCAGTTGGCTGAGTTTCATGTTTAATGAATAAAGTAAATAATAATAATAATAAAAACAAATGCAAGTATTAGAAATAACAACTGAGATGGTCAAAAATCGAGTAAAAAAGGTAAAGAATTGGACATCGCCTGGAAAGGACCAATTACATGGTTTCTGGCTCAAATATCTGACCAGTTTACATGCAATATTGGCCAGGAAACTGAATGAAATTTTACAAAAGGGCCAAATTGATGAATGGTTGACAACTGGAAAAACATACTTGATTCAGAAAGATGCAACTAAAGGAACAACACCTGAAAACTACAGACCAATAACATGCTTGCCAACAACCTTCAAATTACTCACAGGCATTATTGCAGATAACATGATGGATTATTTGGAAACAAACAACATCTTGCCAGTAGAGCAAAAAGGCAACAAAAGAAGGAGCAGGGGCACAAAAGATCAGCTTCTAATTGATAAAATGATATTAGAAAATTGTAAGAACAGAAAAACGAACTTGAATATGGTCTGGATTGATTACAAAAAGGCATTTGACTCACTGCCACATAGTTGGATCATAAAATGCTTAGAAACAACTGGCATTAGCAAAAATATTACATCCTTTACTGAAAAGGCGATGAAACAGTGGAGAACTGAGTTGGCGGGAGGGAATGAGATCTATGGAATGGTTAATATCAAGCGAGGAATTTTCCAGGGTGATTCACTTTCACCTCTTCTCTTCATCATCGCAATGATCCCACTATCAGTAATCTTAAAAAAAATGAAATTAGGCTACCAAACAGCCAAAGAAGCTGAAAAAATTTTGCATTTATTATATATGGATGATTTGAAACTCTATGGAAAGTCAGAAATAGAAATCCAATCATTGACAAACACAGTCCGAGTATTCAGCACCGATATTTCAATGCAGTTTGGCATGGAAAAATGCACCACCGTATCCATAAAAAGGGGCAAAATCACTGCATGTGAGGGAATTGAAATGCCCAATGGCCAATTAATTAAATGCAAAGAAAATGAAGCCTACAAATACTTAGGCATTCTGCAGTTGGATAACATCAAGCATGGAGAAGTAAAAACTATTGTCAGGCGAGAGTACACCAAAGAGTTGGGAAATTTTGAAATCTAAATTGAATGGTGGAAATACAATCAAGGCCATAAATACCTGGGCAATACCAGTTATAAGATACACAGCTGGTATAGTTAACTGGACACAAGCTGATTTGGACCTTTTGGACCGAAAAACCAGGAAACTAATGACAATGCACTACAGTTTACATCCACGTGGTGATACTGATAGACTATATCTGCCCCGAAAATCAGGAGGCAGAGGATTATTACAAGTGAAGCAAACAGTTGAAGAAGAAAAAATGCACTGGCTGATTATTTAAAAGAAAGTCAAGAACATCTATTAATCGAAGTAAAGAACAAAAATCTACTGAAGGCCCAACAGACGAAACAAGAATACAGAAAACATGTGATAAAATCAAGAATGGAGAGTTGGCAGAACAAAGCACTGCATGGCCAATTTCTGGAAAAAATAAAAGATAAAGTGGACAGTGAACAAACTTGGTTATGGTTAACAACAGGTACATTAAAGAAAGAAACAGAGTCACTAATCCTGGCTGCGCAAGAACAAGCTATCCGCACAAATGCCATTAAGGCCAAAATTGAAAAATCCTCTGATGATGCCAAATGCAGACTTTGCAAAGAAGCTGATGAAACTGTTGATCACATACTCAGCTGCTGTAAAAAAATCGCGCAGACTGATTATAAATTGCGGCACAATTCAGTAGCACAAATGATCCATTGGAATTTGTGCAAAAATTATAATATTAAAACAGCAACAAACTGGTGGGAACATCAGCCTGAAAAAGTCACCGAAAATCAGATGGTCAAGATCTTGTGGGATTTCCGTATACAAACCAACAAAATACTGGCGCATAATACACCAGACATCACACTGGTTGAGAAAAATAAGGTCACAATCATAGACATCGCAATACCAGGTGATAGCAGGGTTGCCGAGAAGGAACATGAAAAAATCGCAAGATACCAGGACTTAAAAATCGAAATTCAACGACTATGGCACAAACCAGCAGTGATAATTCCAGTGGTAATTGGCACACTGGGTGCTATTCCAAAAGCATTGGAATTACATTTAAAACAGTTAAAAATTGACAAAATCACCATCAGTCAAATGCAAAAAGCCGCACTACTTGGAACTGCACGCATATTACGAAAATACGTTATGACGTCCTAGGCCCCTGGGTGGGGCCCGACTAGTAACCAATGCCAAATCCGGCGAAACAACTGGACGCTGTGATACAATTGTATAATAATAATAATAATAATAATAATAATAATAATAATAATAATAATCCGTATAATAAATCGCCTTTGATCTTCTAGTCAGGCGAGAGTATAATAATAATAATGAACATAACAGGCCGGATATCACAATTGTTGAAAACTGAAGGGTACAATTTATTGATATTGCTATACCAGGAGACGCCAGAGTTGAAGCAAAAGAACTAGAAAAAATAACGAAATATTGTGACTTGGCCATTGAAATTACATGATTATGGATGTAACATGTGACAGTGATACTCATTGTCATTGGAGCACTTGGCACCATGCCCAAGAATTTTATAAAATACATCAAGAAATTGCAGCTTCCTGCAATAACACCAGCGAAACTGCACAAAACTGCACTATTTGAAACATCATGCATTTTAAGAAGATACTTGGTCGATACCAAGTATAAATGTTCAGTTGGCTAAGTTTCATGTTTAATGAATAAAGGTATAATAATAATAACAATAACAACAACAGTAGTAGTAGTAGTAGTAGCAGCAGCAGCAGCAACAAATAGGCCCCAAAAGGAAAATATTCTTATTCCAAAAGAATATAGATGTTAAAATAAAAAAGGCAATTACAGAATTGAAAATCTGATAATTAAAGCCACTATAGTCCTAAGAATAATTTATCTGGTAGTAATGGATAAATTAACTACATGGAAGTAAAAACTCACTTCTTTATAGTCAAAATAATAGAGTCCTGTTTGTTAAGAAATTGGGAAAAAGAAATGAAATGAGGTAAATAGCTTTTTTTAAAATATCACTATATAGTCCTTGTTTAATGACTTTATAGAGACTATATATCAATGGTTGATCAGCAACCATTTGAAATAAGGAAAATAGAATCAGTTAAATCTGCCAAAAGCATTCATGCAAAATGTCAAATAAATTCAAATGATATTACCCAGATGTCATAGGAGGGACAGCAGAAAAAAACAAATGTTAAGGATTGGTTGTTAACTGAAAAAAATCATTGTGTAGTATTTTGGTGTCTAATTAAATTTACTGAGTCCAGGAAAAGACATATATAGTGCCAACAAACCACAGATTTTATGAGAACACTAATAGCTGGTGATCGCTTGAAAGATTTTTGAAGCTTTTCAGACCATTCCAAAAAGTAGTGTAAAATCAGAAGGTGTTATCTCCATAGTAGTGTGAAATTAACTTTAATTGTTATTGCAAGAAATCTTGACATATCCTGCCTTTACTGATGGAGAGAAAGACAAAAAAACAGACAGTGTGGGGTAGTGGTTAAAGTATTGGCTGAGGAAGGGAGAGACCCAAGTTCAAATCTATCCTAAACACCAAAGCTCCTTGATTAACTTTCGGCCAGAGTAGTTATGTGCGTTAAACAGGAAATTGTGTGAACAACTTGGACTCTTGAACAAACAGTGAGATATAAATTTAACAAATCACAGGAAATTAAAAAAAGGTTATATAAAGGCAGGATATATCATTTTAGAAACATCACTCTTTTTCTGCTATGTGCTCCTCTAAGCTTCTGGAATTGTCTCATAGAAGCATGCTAGCATGATTAACAGAAATTCCATTGCAGAATTTCTAGCACAATAATGCTATATGTTTATATGAAAGTCCCCTAATTTAGAAGCACTCCAACCAATATTGTTGAAACTTTTGCTGCAAGTCCTTTATTCAGTTTCCAATGTTCTAACACAAGGGTGAGCAACCATGGCAACTTTACAAACCTGTGGACTTCAACTCCTAGAATTCCAGAGCCAGCCATGGCTATAAAATTATCATAATTGCCCTCTCCTGTTCTAATATGACTAGAATTTAGCTGCATTTTCCAGGGAGCTGAATTAGCGCTTTGTTGTTTTAGATTGGGAAATATTATCTCACTTTACTAGTTAGATTGGCTTCCAATCTAAGAAGACAAATTAACGATGATTTGGCATAATGTGGTCTCACTCTGTCACAGCACTACCTGTTTTGGGACTTTGATAAAACCCTGCTGAATTAAAGATTTAGGATGTAGTTATCCAAAATGTCACACTCCAGATTTCACCTCTCTTTTTAAAATCACACTTGTTTCTCCTCCATGGACTATCCCCAAATATTTGTTTAACATCTTATATGCCCCATATATACTACTATTTACTTGGGACCCATTTGGGGTGCTACTTATTAGCACAATAACTTACAGATACATAAGCTTCCCACATGAAAGCTAAATTTGTTTCTGTTCAGACTCAAAAGTAGAATCTATTTCATTATTAAAATGTCCATGCTACACCCAGTAGTAATCAAGTTTAATATTTCCAAATATTGTGACCAGGAGACCATTGTTGTTTTCCTGGGTAACCATCCTTCATAAACTTCTAAGAAGATTGCTAAATTCTTAACAATTGCCATATCTGTTAGAAACCATCTGGTTTCTTCATGCTATTAATTATTAGCTGCTCATTATTTTAGGATTTTTCACAATTAAACAAAAAGATGGCTTCACAAAACAGTTCGACAAGTATTGAAGTTGATGAAGCATCCGGTTATGAAGCATGTGACTAAGATAGAGTAATTTGAGAGATTGTCTGCAAGAAATGTAATACCAGTGTAATAGGAAGTCAGTGTCTGAGTTTGCCTTATTGGGTGACATGATACAGTATATAGAGAAACAAGTTTTTAAAAATTTAGTCAATCTTCTATTCAGGATATTTACTGTTCATTTTGCCATTACTACATATTCTCCAAGTTTGATTCCCCAACCTCATAGTGTTGATAAGTGTCCATTTTGCAATGTTGGACCAAATTTGTGCTTGCAAGCCATCAATAACTTAATAAATTCTACAATCAAAGTGCATATAACACTTTCAAAAGGCCAAATATACATAGACTTGTAACTAAATTCATTCTATAGCTACTTTCTATGATATAGGACTAGAGTCCCCATCCTCCAGTCCACGGCCCAGTGCTGGGCCACAGCCTGTTTGGAACTGTGTTGCGGAAGTGTTGGTAAGTGCATGTGCACAGACAAAACTGTATCTGTGGAAGCAGCACTTGTGAAACCATCTCCTCTTCCCCCCACTGCCACCACCATCCCCGCCTGCGCCAGTCCATTGAGTTGGAATGGTTGGGGACAGCTGATATAGGGTTTTGATGCTACTTATTATTTTCAAGATATTTAAGTATCTTTAGAAGAGTAATGAATTACTGTCAATGATTATACTCTATCTTGGAAGTGGGAACTGTTTTATTGATTATAAACAGGTTATTAAATTTTATAGGATTATGCATATGTTTTATTTATTTAGAGATATTAACTTCCATTCAGTATAGTTGCAGTAGAAATGAAGAATGTACATTTCATAAGAAAGCCAATTTGTTTACAAACCTTGGCTTAATTACAGCTTTTTATCGCAAAGATTCAGATAAGCACTGCTCTTGGAAGTGTACAGTGCCTTAACTTAGCTAAATATTTGCTTTTGCTGTATGATGGGTCCACACACGTAAAACTACAATCTGTTTAGATGTAGGTATGTCTTGAGCAGTCAGTGGGGAACCTGGTTATTTGAGGAAGGAGGGAGGAAAGAAGGAAGGAATTTTACAAAAGTCTGTTTTCAACCACACGATGGCAGTAAAAGATGGGCCTTTAACTCTGTCAAAAAAAAATAGTCATTTTTTCTCAAGCTTCAATGCAATTAGTATCAAAAGTTGCATTATTTCAAAGAAAAGACAGCTTTCTCAAACAAATCATCTAACCTACTCTAGCCCTTTGCTAATTTTTTTTAAAATTAAAAATGGGAAAAAGACTTCAGAAAAGAGACTGCTAATTTTTGAAATGCTTTCTTGGCACACATATATTGTATGGCACGACATAATGAAGCAATTATCAAATACATGAAACAAAGAACTTCTGTTGAGAGAAATAAAACGAGGAAGTTGTATCCAAGGAAAATTAACCCTTTCAATAAGAGAGTCTATTCAAGAGAAAAATGAACCAATTTTGCCAATTTGTTTTTATTTGATTGAAAGCCCAAATTAGATTTTCTTAGGTGTCTGCCAGTTTGTGGCAACTGGGGTGAAATAGCCACATGTGTATGAAATAACTGGTTGCAAACTTTTTAGAATACTCTAAAATAAATTGGCTATATTGTAGTAACTTAGTATAATTATTGAGCTTCAGAGATCAATAATGCTATGATTCCAGGCACACAGAAAATGTGATGTCTGCTGTAGATGCCTACTTCTTAGACTGTCTCCTTCTTGAACTATGAGTCCTAGGCCTCATTCCATCTTCCCCAATCCCAGGGACCACATTACATTTGTTTTCTGGGAGACACTGAGGATACCTTCTCCTCATAAATATACATAAATCCCCAGTGTAGGAACATTGAGTAAGTGTGTATGTAAAGAGGAAGCTTTATGAAGGGGAAGAAAGTTGCAACACAGAGTATATACCCTCACCCTTAGCAAAAGGTTGCTAATAGGGATTAGCAAAAGGTGCAGGGATTGTACATGCCTGTTTTAAAAGATCTGAGGTGATTTCCAATTGCACTTTAAGTTGTTAATATCAAAGGCCAATTCCTATTTCTGAATCCTAATTAGGAGCCTGGATTGGCTCTTATATTCAGGTTTATAGCACACCTAAATATTTCATGTTTCATGAATTGATGTTCTGAATAGAATTATTCTTATTCTTCACAATATTTTCTGGAGTTTCTATATGAAACTCCAATATATTGTTTCTGCTTACAGTAACTATAAAGTCATAATTTTCACAAAAAAGACAGGTCCTGTGAAAGAGTAATAATTTGAATCTAAATACCTTTCACTTAATACTGTTATTTATTTATTTGGGGGTTATATATATCTGCCCACTCATTCTCAGTGACTCTGGGCAGAATACAAACAATAAAAAACCCAATATAAAAATAATAACCCCCAACCACCTGGCAGCAACAAGCAATCAAACCACCCATTTGATAAACAAACAAACAAACGAACAAATATATACATAAATAAATAATACCATTACGTGGTAGTTTAATAATCAGCAGAATTTGACTGATTGCAGCTAATGTTTAAAGGCATACATTTAGATTTTTAACGGATGATTTTTCACTTTGAAAATAAATCTAAAAAAACAAATATCAAGACCCTAAACTGGTTAAAATACTCATTAAACATCTTTCCTACCATAGTTGTACACATGCGATTTTTCATCAGATACCTACAAAATTTCATCCCAGCTTCCTCTGTTCACATTCTCTGCCATCCAGTTGTAACGATTTCCTATGTACTCCGGATCGTCAAACACTGGAAGGAGAATTCCCAGTAAATTTCAAATTGGAATGGTCACATTCCATAAAACAATGCTAACTTTCTAAAACAACAAGCATATGAATTCCTTAGTTCTTCCTGTATGACATCCAACCTGAAGGAGTCTTATAATTCACTTCAATAAGCTATAGGAAGGCCATAGATATAAAATAACATAAACAATCTTAGTGCATTGAAGTTAGTTTAATATGAGATTCAGGAATCTGTTGACTGATACTGCCAGCAAAGATAAGGCAGTTGACACATTAGGAAAAAGACCACTGATAACATGATCTTTCCCTGCAAATAAAGCATCCACCAATTCTTCATTATGTAAGAGACAGCGAAGAACAAGTATTGTTGCAAGCTAAAAATGGAATGCACAGGAAACAAAGTACCAGAATAATGTATTAAAAACATGGACAGAATGGTAGCAGAAAGCCAGGCAGTGAGGAGGGATCCAGTGGGGAACTAGCCTTGAATCCTTGTGCAGTGGCAAGGTAAACTGACCCCAGCTAGGTCCCATGGAACCTTATCTGTCTGTTCCCAAGGGAAGGCAAGCAGTCTGGGAAGATTTCCACAATAAGAAAGCCAGCTTTTTTTTTCACATGTGGATCTGGCTGCTTGTGCCCAACAGACAATACATTACAACATCCTAAATTCTTGAAAAGAGCTCGATGCGAATACCAATACCAAGTAAAGAACTGAAACTGTGATTTCACATTGATGTGTACATAATACCATGTTTCTCAGAAAATAAGACAGGGTCTTATTTTCTTTTGACCCCCCTGAAATATTGGCCTTATTTTTGGGGAGGTCTTATTATTTTTGAGGTGCAGGAGCCGGCAAGCGTGGTCATCTCATGACTGCTGCTTGTGTTGCAATAGTTTTGGGGAGGGGTTATTTTAGCGCATGTGCTCAAAAGCCCGATTAGGGGAGGACTTATTTTCAGGGAAACAAATAATATCTAATTCCATATCCCCTTTTGCCTAGTTTGATGGAATAATGGAAATTCATTCTCACATTCGCAGTAAAGTTTTATATATACTTTACATATATATTGGAACTACATTATATTTTTAATCACTCTTAAGATGTATTTCAATGTGTTTTTTGTAGTAAATGTAGACATCAAAAGCACAGCAAACTTTACTAAGAAATTAGGAGACATTCATTGTCTTCACAATTGTTACCTGGCTAATACTGTATTCAACAGGTATTTCATTAACTTAAATTGTTAAAAACCTTATCCTTCTATTATCTATTCATTTTTTAAAAATCCAAATTGTTTCACAATCCTATATGTATAATAATCAGAATACTCTGTCATCATTCAACTTAATGTATGTGTTGCTCATTTTAATTCCCTTTGTAATAAGCCTTTGGGAAAGAACCATAGCTGAATGGCAAAACACATGCTTGGAATAAGGAAGATCTTGAATCTGACTAAGAAGGCAGTTTTACTTGTGCATTCAAACTATACATATCCAGGGACCATGTGGGGGACTTAATGATGAGTTCAACTATGACAAATCAGATGCAGCCCAACTTCATGTTATAGCAAGTTATATTAAGAAAATATCACTGAACTCTGTTAAGAAGAGCAGCTCTCTCAAAGTATAATGCATATTTGCTCCATGTATCCATCATCCATTATACCCATTATATAATAAAGTCTTTAACTCACTAGTAAGTTAATGTAAAACAATGTAATTATACCCTTTGTGCAGAGACCACCTAGGATGTGTCAAATTTAATGATTCAATGTTCTGAAAATAGCACATTCCATTTTAATTAAGTTTGGAATAGTCCTTTCTGATTCTAGAATGTGATGCAGAAAAGTCAAAATTTAAAGTTGCAAGAATATTTTCTTTGTTATTTTTATGAAAAGCAAACAGACAAAGTCATCCCCTTGAAAGTGTGGTAATGGGCAGGTGCTTTCTCTTGATACTTTAAGTAGAGTTTAGCTACTGTGATTTAGCTCTGTGTGTCATTTCCACTCCTGGGCACCTGATTGTTCAGACTTTCTCTAGAATAGCTGTTTCAAACTTAGTGCCATGCTTTCTATGGTTTGTAGTAAATTTTATAGGGATTTAAGGTGTTCCACAGCAAGTCTAGGACACAGAGTCCTGTGAAGAACATGGGAAGTATTTCTTGGAGAGAAGCAACCCAACTTGGTGAGTCTTTCAACAAAAGCAAACCTTGGGGGTGGGGCTACATAGTTGGTCCTCCAAGGCTTTGTAGCACTGAGCAGTGTTGCCTTCTGAAAACACCTGTCTGCTCTCAAGATCCAACGCAGAGCACTGCTTCTGACTGTATCAGGTTCTCTTCACCTGGAAATAAGACCTAGCCAGGGAAGGAGTAGGAGGCTGGAGGAAGCAGACATGATTGCCCAATCACGACCACTCTGTCAACCAAGGAGTGGGAATTGGTGGACAACAGCCAACACTGCCAACACTCACAGAGCAAGCCCCTTGTATATAAACAGAGAACAAATTCCCACTTCCTTCTAACATTGAGGATGTTACCTAGCTGGGTAATGAAATGTCTGTAAGAAAACCACCAAACTCAGAGAGCACCAAGGACCATACATTGAGATGGTAAGCAGGCGAAATGCTGTTTCACAGCACTCCTTGGCAAATAGCTGTGTTTCATGACCAGATTTTTTTAATGTAATAAATGTATGTGTAATGGCATATCAGGAATCTTTTTCATTTTCTTATCTTTTTGACTCACTAAAACTTTTTATATCTACATATGAAAAGGCTTCAGTGTTGCATTCCTCAGTTTATTGAACTAGTCCTTGTGACATTCATGAGGATTTGAATGTGAGACCTTAGGAATATGCTGCCTTCTTTTTAAAACAACACAAGTCTGCATTTGTCCATAAGGAAAAAAAATAAGTCCCAATATATATAGCAATACTTCTATTAGCAACAACCAAAGGGTCACACAATTTTAAAGGTCCCCCCCCCCAAAAAAAATATTTCTTTCTGAAAGTCCCTATGGGTTGCAGCTTCCATACGGGAGGGGGGGGCAGGGTATTGCCATATGAAATATCCATTTAATTTATTTACATTTTGTGCAAAATCAGATTTGGTCTTTTTAATTTAAAGAAACCAAAACACCAGCTTACCTGGGTGTTTAAAATCTTCAGCTGGTCTTGATGTGGCAATTTTAAACCATGTTATAAAATATTCTTCATATGATATCGCTCTTGTCCTGAAAATATATATTTGGAAGAAAGGATGGTCTGTAACTAGCGTGTGGAAATAGTTATGGGGCAGAGATTTTTTTCTGCAGAACATTTCACCAAGAAGAAAAAAACAGAGGTTTAAAGGGTGAAACTGCTTCCAATTTCAGTATAAATGGAAGAAAATCCAATAGACTACAATGAACATAAAAAGTTTATGCTTGCCTGTTAAAATGCCAGGTTTTTGAGATGTAAAAAAACCCATAAAACTTTGTTGAAGCACCTTTTGATTTTATGGTAGCATCCAGTCCTTTGGGGTAGGAGCCCTATCAGCATGGTTTGGGAATCTTTGCCCTCTTAAGATTAAAGAGGTGTTCTACTGGTCCTTGGGGTGCTCAGATCTACAGGCATTATTTAGTTACTGCTGGATGTATTTTGTAAAAGAGATATGCTGCGGAGTTGCAGGACCAGGTATGTCAAACTAAATGAGCCAACTATTTGAGAAAGAAATCAAGGAGAACTGGGTTTATGCTTGTAATTGCTCCCCCCCCATTTCTGTGTGTATTACTGATTTCAACACATATCAATGAGACTCTGAAGAAGAAAATGTCAAGCATGCTATTGTATGAAATGACAAGATTCTGGAGCACAATCATCACATTATTCTGGCTTTGTTTGAAGTCCTTGCATTAATTTCTCTATCTTTTGCTGTTGCTGTCCTGTTCAATGTCAGCAGCAGCTCATCAAGAACTTTGTAACTTCGCCCATCTTTGAAACTATGAGAAATTGTTCTCTGCTATGAACCCTTCTTTTGCCACTGACAGCAACACTGATTGACATATTTTTACTTTCACAATGCCACCAGAATTAAAGATGTTTGGTCTCCCAGCCTATATATCACTCTAACATATATAGGTAGTCCTCTTGATCAATCAGTCACTTGCTGAGCATTTAAAGTTACAATGGCACTGAATGAAGGACTCACAACTGGTTGTCATAGATGTTGCCATTGCAGTGACCCCATGGTTACATGATTACCATTTGCAAACTCCACTGCCAGTTTCTGACAAGTGAAGTCATTGGGGAAGCCAGCAGGAAGTTGTAAACGTGACTGCAGTCATAACTGCAGGACACTGCAATCTAGTGATGACAACTGGAACTGCCACAACTGCTGTTGTAGATCATCAGTCACAGGGCAATGCACTTTATGACTGGGTCACTTAGTTAGGGTGTTGCTGATCCCAATTACCATTGTTAAACGAGGATTACGTATACCTAACCCTGCTGGTGAGATGGGCAACATATAAATGTAATAAATAAATTACATGATCAGTATAGGGCAGATTCTACAACAAAGACAAGATGTGTCTAGTTCTTCAAGACCTGCATCTGCATTTTATTTTTTCTAGTAATATTTCTGTGAGAAAAAAATCTACAGAAATGTCCTTCAATGACTGTGTCTCCATATATACTACATTACAACTTCCTTAATCCCCACTTGTTAAAGCTAGAGGTTGTACAGGTTATGAGTCTATGCGAATCAAAGTTCAATATATCTGGAAATCAACACTTTGGTGGCAGAAGTCTAAATGGATGAATATGTTATCAATTACAGCTTGTTTATAAGCAGGAGAATGGTTCAGAAATGGACTGTGAAGACAAATTAATAGGTGGTTCTATATTCTATGAAAACAGAACCACGTCAATTATAATATTTTCATATTGTGTTGGAGCTTATAAGCTATTGGTATATAATACAATGTCAGGAATGCCTAATAAGTCAGTTCTTTTGGTTAATTGTATTTGAAGAGTTTTGGAAAATGTATGCAACAGTATTTTATAAAAATCCTGCTGCTATACAGTACTTGATAATATAGTGATAATTATTGCCAACATTTCCTATGGCATACACTGTACATCAATGCTATATATATAGAAATGATACCATTCTTGTTGTAAGATGCCAGGTTTGTTATTATATAACTCTGGAAAATTAGAATACATACTTCATTGGATCACTGATATTTAATTGTTCTATTTCAAAAACTAACATCACATATAGCTTTGAAAGAGCATATAATATTGGGGAAAGTAAATTGAATATAACAACAGTTTCTTACCTATATTAAAAATGTGTTTCCTATTATACTACCTATTACTTTTTAAAATGAAATTGTAGATAATAATATTGAACATGTATATTTAAAATGTTTATAGTTCTCCTTAAGATTAAACTTGTAACCTATATTTTAGGGTTTGACTTTCTTTAAAAAAAAAAAACTTTAAAGAAGGGAAATGGTTCACCATAGTTAGATGTATTTATGTGTATGTAAATATGTGACTTATTCAAGTTAAAATGTATTTTGGAAGGCTTCTTTGATTATCAGGAAGGCCAACTGCTAAGTTACTGTTTGAGATCAGTAATATAAATCACATCTTGCCAATTCTCAAAACTGGATGCTGGGCAATTTCCACGCCTAAACAGTTTGAAGTCCAAAATGTTCATGCCCAGACTTTGTAAGCCTCATAAAATGTAATGCTTCATGTCTATTTTCCATATGATGCTAAACAGGCAAGATGAAGGAGAGACAAATTTTTTAGTGATGCCACACAATGTTTCTCCAAGCAGAATTGCTTCTGATATCTTTCTGAAGCACTAGAAGATCTTTTATTGAGCATGTTTTTTTAAAAGTTGTTCTGATAATATTTGTGACTTTGAATTAACTGCTAGAAATTTTTACTCCCAGATGAAATACTGCTTTTCAAACTTAATATAAATTATTCAATAATTCAAATAATAATTTATAGCATTACAACATTTATGAGGTTAAATGTACATTATGTCATTACCTATGCGGGGCTGGTTCTTTTGGTCCTGGGTAAAACTTGACTGACGTATCCCAATTTTTGGCAATGGCTGGACAAGAGAAGAAGTTTTAAAAATGCCTGTTTGTTGTGAATATTTTACAATCCAATACTTTTATGCAATTAAAATAACAAAGATTTAATCGAGCCATGTATAATTGCAACTAGAAGATTCCAGTGGTTTTATTACCAGTAATAAAAAAATACTTTCAAATATGAGGTGAACACTGAATTGCTACAGTTGTCACAACAGTGATAGGACTAATAACTATAAGGAGGTACAATTACAATAATCTAAATTACACAGACTCATTATGTGGAAATAATACTTTATTTGATTTTACTGGCAGGATTATTAGCAGTTCCAATTCTCATAAAACTCTGGATTTAATTCCACAATTTTGGCAGCCAAGACCTTTTATTTCTAGCTCAGCTGGGGGTTTACCCAAAAACATATATAGGACAGATAGTTTTTGACTTATGAACATAATGGAGCTTCTCCATTATTGTTGTAACTCATGAGAGCTTTAAAGTGGGTCACCCACATAACCGACCCTATTACATGGCAATCATTAAATGAACATGATAGTTGTAAAGTGAACATGGCAGTTGTAAAGCAAACACCACTATCATAAAATGAAACCATTGTTCACTGTGGGCTGTTTTTGCCAAAAACTGGAAGTAAATGCTGCTCTTCATCAAAGATACAGTATTGTTGTGGCCCAGCAGGAGCCATTGGAGCTGCAAACAGACTCCGACAGCGAGGGGCCCTATGAGTTGGCTCTGGAAGATGTGGAGGACCCTGGACAGGGTTCCAACTCCGAGCAGGGACCAGAGAGGCTGGTTGGCCACCAGGAGGTGCCTGAGGCATGGAGCAGCGGTGAAAGCCAAAGGGGGGATGCTCCTGATGTCAGGCCTTGGAGCAGTGGAGAGGAGACAAGGGAGTTGGTCCTGGATGCCCAGCAACGGCGGGCAGATCAACGCAGAGAACAACTACGCAGATACAGAAGATAATTGGACCCAGGTGGTTGTAATTAGGCTCCTCTCAAGATAGTATATAAGGAGAGACTTTGGGAGGAGGCTGTTTGCAGGATTCAACTTAATTATCAATGCTGGAGAAGCTGTTATCTGTATCTGTCGGAGTCTGAGTTGCTGCCAAGGTTCTTTATCTGTTCGTTTGTGTTTGGGCTTTCAGCTACCAAGATTTATAGTCCTGCTAATAAAGTATTATGACATTCCAGCTAAGCTTGTCTCGGCATTCGTTACTGGACGGAGGAGGAGGGTCAGAACACAGTATCATAAACAACAGTTACAGGACTGCAGGATGCTGCAAACAGCCATAAATGCAGGCTAGTTGCTGAGTGTTCAACATGCAGTTACAGAAGTGTGGGAGGGGGGAGCCATTGGAACTTTGGAATTTGCTCATAAGTAGCCATAACGTTGAACCATCGCTAAGTGTAAATCTTGGACTACCTACATGCATGTGTACATACGTACACATTTCTCTCTCTCTCTTTTCTGACTGCCTACCTTTACTTTGACCGGATGGTAAATGGTGAACCTCTGGTGTGAGATCCAATACCTCTTTGGAAGAAACTTTTATTTCACTCCTTTGTTCTACTCCTGAGTTTCAGCCATTATAATGGCTTGATTTAGCATAGCTAAAAGAATGCCAGTTGATTTAGCCTGCAATGTAATGGGCCAACTCGCCATAGCCAATTCTCCATGGCCAACTCGTTGAGTGACAATTCAACAATTAAATTTAATTATCTAAAGTCATTTTTAACAATATTTTACTTTTTGTTACTCACATTTCATTTTGTCCCTCCTTTGGTATCCTTTCTTTAAGGATACCAAAGGCTTGCGACCTCCGCACAACCTCCGTACCCTGGCAAATATGTTTTGTGAGATGAGAGATTTGCTTAGAAAGCCCATGCTCAAATTACATTGCCAATGATACTAATTAAAATTTATGACAGTGTATAAAATAGTGTTTTTTTTCCGAGAATACTATTCAAATAGTTTCTTTTAAAACTCCCCACAGTGCAGAAAGAATTTATCTATGATTAACAACAGAAAGCACAAGCATTTATTACCTTCGAGTTGCTTGCTATTTGTAACACACTGTACAACTTTTTCTCTGTAGAGGGGATAATTGTTTTTCAGCATTTGAGCTGCCTCCAGGTTCACGGCATTGTTCAGAACAGGATTGGACAACAAAACCTGCATGAAAATACATGCATGCATCAATCGGAAAAACTTGCAACCACAATAGGGGTCAAAATTTCCATCGCTAAGCAAGGCAGTTCTTTAGTGAGTTTTGCCCCACTTAATGGCCTTTTTTGCCACAGGTGTTAAGTGAATCTTGCTTCCTCATTGACTTTGTTTGTTGGAAGCCAGCTGAGAGATTACAGAGGGTGATCGCATCACTTGGGAACAGGGCAACTGTCACAAATACATGCCTGTTGCCAAACATCCAGATTTTGATCATGTGACCATGGGGATGCTGCAACAGTTGTCAGTTGTGTGAAAACTGTTCATCATGCAGTCGTTTTCAATGGTGTTGTAATTTCGAATGGTCACTAAATGAATTTTTTTAAAGTCAAAGAGTACCTGAAATTAAACACTATTTACAATAATTGGCTTTGTTGGATTAGCCATGGCAGTTAGAAGGCATGAATCATGCTCTGTGTTTTCATAGAATAGAAAACTTACAGAAGGTTGATACTTTTCTTTCTACTCTAACTGACTGAGTGGCAGACACAAATTGTGAATATATGGGGAACACGGAGAAACCAGCATTTCTTCTTTTTTGGATGCATTCAGTTCAGAATGGAATACTGGACTACTAGTAAAAAATTCTTTTACTAATTTGGAAGGAGGTTAATGTAAAAAACAATATTTAAAAGCTCCACACATTCATTTCTGAAGGAAGGATGGAAATATTTGTAATAATTTCTTGAGTACCCAGGAGGGAAAGAAACCATCTCTTCTAGTTATGATTCAAACAGTGATAGCAGCTCAAAGAAAATTATTTTTTAATGCAATGGTAGTCCTTCATTATTTCACCAAGGGACGTTGGACACTCCCATTTTCCCAACATATACCAAAGCAGATCATAGAAGGGTAGGAGTTAAAATTATGCAACAATTTAAATAAAGTTTTTAACACTAGAAGACAGTCCCCTATAGTGCTTTATATTTATTACTCAAGAAAAAAGAAAAGAAAAAAAAAACCTGAAACAGCTGTGCCCCTTGTTGGATAGACCTCCTTCATGCTAACAACAAATATGATCTTCAAGATAGGAAAACATGGCATTAGAGATATTCTGCTATAATTGTATTTATTTATTAAATTTATATGCCACCCATTTTGCTATCCAAAGCTATGGATGTGGGAACCTCATGCCTTAACAAACATTCCCAAAATGTTTCTATAGCTCTCTCATCAACTGAGGAAAGCGATATTTTCTTTGAGGAAGACTCTAGGAGGAATTGCTGTGGTGAAAATAAAAGACACAATAGTGTGCAACATTTAATTAAATTAAATATCGTTCCTTGGACATGTATGGTAAAGATAGATGTTCTCTGAGATGAGCTTAACTCTTGACAGCTTTATGAACATATCCGTGCCCTTTTAAAAATGATTTTTATTCATTTTTTAAACAAGTATATAAAAATAGCACAAATTGAAAGGTAATAAAAAAAGAATAGAGGAGGGAAAGAAAAAGAAAGAAATCAAAGACAAACGAAAAAAGTAAGAAAGAAAAAAAGGGCAAAGGAGGCACTTCTAATATTCTTCACTGCAGTTATAAGTACAGATATATTTTAAGCTCTCTCTAAAGTTACATCATGATTCTTTTTCCCCTTAATTAGAATTTAAAGAATTGCAAAACTCTATGTGGGCCCATGAAGGAAAAATGTTTTTTTCCTCCTCAGTCCTATAGATCTGACAAACTGTAACTAGAAGTGAGGGGAACCTCGAAAGCAGCTTATGAAAAGGACTACTGAAAATTATTTAAGGAAAAAAAACTAACAATTTTACTGGATTAGTGCAAATGCCTTGTGTGAGTTTATGCTGCAGTGAGGCTTCCAGTATTACAAAAGTAAAATAAGACTAACTCTCACATAAACAAAAGAAAATTAAGAAAAAATGTTTGTATCATTTTTTCTTACCTGGATAGTAAGTAGAATACTAGTCATTGTGAATCTAGTGTTCCATTTGCTAAAGTTATCTAGAAAATCTACGCAAGGTCTCCCAGATTCTGGATCCACTTGGATAAAGGACAAAAACATTAATGTTTAAATTGGAACATTTCCTACTAATATGCTAAACTCTGCATATGACAGTACACATACTGTAAAGACTTGTGTTGGTTTTAGTCTCTATAACACGGGTGTCAAACTCGATCTTGTCATGTAATATATTGTAACATATTGCAACATTTTTTGCCTTTCAGGAGCCTGTGCATGGCCTGTGCGTGAGGCATCCAGCACCGGGCCACTAGTATGACACCCCTGCTCTATAAAAAAAAAGATTTTACAAAATCTTAACATAGCTTATGTAGTATTTATTTATTCTCAATATTTTATATTACAAAAATATTGATTCATTATTAATTTGATATAGTGCTTTTACACCGAAGCAGATAAAATCAAAATCATGAAAACACTATATAAACGACTAAGCATTATTATATGTAGCTGTTATATTACTCTGGAAAACAACCCTTACGTGAAGCAACAAGTTGCTTTTGATCAGTTACCATATGAAGGACACTGTCCTTAATAACATCCTTACCATTGGGATGGAAAGGAATAGTGGTGAATGTAATGGTTGGAGGCATGGAATTGTAGTCTTCAGAATATTTCAGCGACAGCTGAAGTTCAGCACCTAGTATAATGTAGATAAATATATATATATATGTATTTATTGTATGAACCCGCAAGTGGTCTTTGACTTAATTTTACATGACTCTCAGGTGAATCTCAAAAGCCTCTGGTAACAATCCATTTGGACTTTAGAAAAAGTGACTGCTAGCATATCTTGTAAGGGGGAAAGGACATTAAAAAATATGATGTGCAAGTGAAAGGTAAGAGTTGGGCACCTACATTTGGCTCTGAATTCATTGATCATTTGCTTCACCTATCTACTAAATGGCACTTACTCATTACAACAGTGTTTGTCAACCTCAACAACTTTAAGATCTGTGGACTTCAACTCCCAGAATTCTACCTTAGAATTGCTGAGGTAGAGAAATACTGCATTAGAGAATGGTGGTTCTTCAAATGAAAATTGTCCATCCTTGATTATAGAAAGATATATACAGCCTAAAATAATGTGGATTTGTTGGAAGTGAATAGACTTTTCTTTAACAGTAAAGGCCATAGATTGAAGTCTTACATAAATTTAATCTACTTAAATATATTGTGAGGCAAACAGAGGATGCATTATAGTACCCATAAGGCCATAAAACCTTATGCTTTTGTTTTTATTTATGCTACTTCCACCTTAAATATTTGATAGTTCAGTTTTCTTATTATTTAAGTACTCTATCCTATAACTTCAATTAGTGCTTTTTGCACAGGATTAGCCTTTTTGATTTTCGTCACAATTTACTTCCTAAAGAATTTTGATTTCTCAAAAGCTTTTTCAGAATGTTTTGCAGTTTCTAAGTGCCTGGCCTTGATTTTTTTCTATCAATATATTTTATAAGGCATTTATCAAAAGGCTACAAATGGCAAATAATAATAAATCATCCATGTTGTTTAGAGAGTGCAATACCAATGTACATTATAACATTTCTAGAAAAGAGTAGCACCTTCCCATAAGGTATCCTTCAGCCCTTCAATTTCAGCTATCCATTCCATCCAATTGTCTTCTATAGCCATAACATTAATGCCCTAAAGAAAGAAAAAATAACAAATGGTTCTAGCTTCAGTGATATAAAGTAAAACCACTCATGACAACTCTGTAGACACTAACAATAATACAAATGTGGTTGGCAAATGCCTTTATACAATACAATAGCAGAGTTGGAAGGGACCTTCAAGGTCTTCTAGTCCAACCCCCTGCCTAGGCAGGAAACCCTATACCATTTCAGACAGATGGCTATCCACAATCTTCTTAAAGGCTTCCAGTGTTGGGGCATTCACAACTTCTGGAGCCAAGTTGTTCCACTGATTGATTGTTGTAACTGTCAGGAAATTTCTCCTCAGTTCTAAATTGCTTCTCTCCTTGATTAGTTTCCACCCATTCTTCTTGTTCTACTCTCAGGTGCCTTGGAGAATAGTTTGACTCCCTCTTCTTTGTGGCAACCCCTGAAATATTGGAACACTTCTATCATGTCTCCCCTAGTCCTTCTTTTCATTAAATTAGACATACCCAGTTCCTGCAACCGTTCTTCATATGTTTTAGCCTCCAGCCCCCTGATCATCTTTGTTGCTCTTCTCTGCACTCTTTCTAGGATCTCCACATCTTTTCTACATCATGGCGACCAAAACTGAATGCAGTATTCCAAGTGTGGCCTTACCAAGACATTATAAAGTGGTATTAACACTTCACATGATCTTGATTCAATCCCTCTGTTTATGCAGCCTAGAACTGTGTTGGCTTTTTTGGCAGCTGCTGCACACTGCTGGCTCATATTTAAATGGTTGTTCACTAGGACTTCAAGATCCCTGTCACAGTTACTACTATTGAGCAAGGAACCACCTACTGTATACTTTACCTGTGCATTTTGTTTTTCTTGCCTAAATGTAGGCAATGTACTCTTTTCACCATTGAATTTCATTTTTGTCTCATATAACTTTCTAATTTTCCTGCTTATCCTTCAGCCTTGAGACTTCCTTAAGGTTTGCCATGGGTTCTGCTCAGAAAAGGGTTCCTATCAGTTTGGACCGGTTCAGCCAAACTGGTAGTGGTATGATGGCCTGAGTCTTTGGAACCGGCAGTGACCCAGGCCTGCCACGCCCCTGAACCGGTTCCCTGGTCGCTGCCATCACCATCTTGTTTTTGAGTTCTGCACATGCGCAGAACAATTTTAATTGAACAGTGCATGCTTGCATAGCATGCACCCAGTGCACGCACAAGCAAACATGCAGTAAAGCCGACCAGAACCCACCCCTGGTTCTTCAAAAGATTATTCTTCTAAATAATCTTTTGTTTCACAAGTTCTCCCATTGTCCATTTCCTAACCAGAACTATTTCTACCCAGTATTCAAGTCCAGAACAATTTTGTCAGAAGGTTGCAGTTCTTGTTGATTGACTAATTAATGCTTAATGGATATCTCTTCTCCACCTCTTTCTGGTCCCAGATAAATGATTGTGCATTGATTTATACAGATTGATGATAATTCTAATGATATGTAGTATAAAATAAACAGAGAATTAAATTACTTTCAAACAGAATTAAACTGAAATAGAACTACATATAAAAATTCCAAAGGTGTGATGTAACTAGCTACAAATTTCCCCTGGGACAGCACTATTTTAACCTATTTTTGGAAAGTGAATAAAGCTGGGCCGCATTCCAAAAACAACCCCTTTTGGAAGGGCTTTTCAGAATACTGGACTCATGAAGAAATATCTCCTTGTGGTCCAGTGGTGGGTTCCAGATCCCGGTGCAACTGGTACGGTGCAACAGGGCCCGGCATCCCCCACATGCACACGTGCAGCATGTGCACACACATGCAGAGTGCGATGCTCCAGCTGCAGAGCATCAAGCAGGTGCCATATGCTCCGGGCGTGTGCGCGGAAGCACTGAAGAGCTCAAATACAGGTAAGGAGCGTGGACAGGCGGGTGGGCCCTCTGGAGCACCGTACTGCAACGGTACCCGGTGCTCTCGGCAGGCACCGGTACACCCATATCGGGGCGTACCACCTGCAACCCACCATTGTTGTGGTGTCAGCTCTCTTAAAGTCAATGGTAGCGGGAGTCCAAAAGAATTTCTCCCAGAATGTTAATACAGGACGAATTTATTCTAGCTGAAGAAGGTAGTCCTGAAAGTATCTGAAAGACATACAGGGTTTTTTAGGTCAAGAGCCAAACCTTAAATTGCATCTGATGATCACTATATATAGTGCATACCTCCACAATACAGAGGAGGTATGCTTAAGAAGTCTGGAACATGTTAACATGCAGGCCATTGCATTTCATATTGGCCATTCCATTAAAAATTAATTACAAATGAACAACAGTTCCTCTTTACAGCCAAACTATAGGAACAGTGATTTGTTTATTATAAGCGCTATGTGCTTCAAACTCAAAAGCATTGTTAGAGACCCCACACACCCAGTTTGCAGTCTGCTTCTGTTGCTCCCCACTGGGAGGAGATTTCGAAGTATTTCTAGCAGGATTACCAGATTGTATAACAGCTTTATTTCCTATGCCAGGGGTCTCCAACCTTGACAACTTTGAGCCAGGCAGATTTCAGAGTTGAAGTCCGCCAGGCTTAAAGTTGCCAAGGTTGGAGACCCCTGCCCTATGCCATCCATTTGATAAACTCTCAAGATTCGTTTTTCTCACCATGTACATATATACATCTGTGCTAGACTGTTGTTTCTCCGTGTCATATATGTGGATATATGCACAATTTTGTATTTATTTATCTATTTTGCTATGTTTATGAATTGTACATTGGAGGTGGAGACCCTTTGGGAGCTGTAGGCAATGAAATTTCATTTTAATGTATGCTGATTAGTGTACATTCAAAATGACAATAAAGTTATTCTAAGTTTAAACTGTACTTCAGGAGAACAAATGAAGAAGCTGTCAGAGGAGGGAGGGAGGGAGGGAGGGAGGGAGGAAGGGAAGGAAGGAAGGAAGGAAGGAAGAGTGTATCAGAGAATGGCATCTTAATCATGTCTGGTTCTGCCATACTAACTGTTAGCTTTAGATGTAACCACTGAGTAACTGCCAACTAACTATCCCTGGGGGAAAGAGGCCCTTAAAAAGGAAAACGAAAAAATGCTCGCCAACTTTGGAGATTGATAGAACAGCAGAGAGCAGATCCTGAAGCTCTGTTATATATTTGATCATGATTCTAATACATTGTTGATGGTCTTGACTCTTATAAGTAAAATAGAAGGCATTAAAATGCTGCTGCTCCATAAGGCCTCTGGGAGAGGAGAACCTTATTTCTATGAAGATTTGCTAATCTTCTGTTATTTTATTTGCCTGTTTTCTGTTTGTAAGAATGTAAGCCACTTCAGATTCAAGGAACAGGCAGCAGACTGATGCCCATGCTAGATAATAAGGAATAAATTATACTCACAAATATATTTGCTTGCTTGAGCTCCACAAACTCCTTTTCCAATAGTAGGAAAGCTCTTGAATGCAACATGTTCTCAGGAGCCTCTATTCTTCTCTTGTAGTTTCATTTAGAAAACAATTTTGCATTCAGTTTGAGCCAGCAGAATGAATAGGTAATTGGGGGGAAAGTGGCAAGAAGAAAAACACTAGAGGATTTTTCCTTTTTCATGTGGACCCAAAATGGATTTGAGTCTAATAGTGAACACCTTGCCAACCGGCCTGAGGCTCATCGAAAACAAAATCCCCTAGATTTCTATTAGATAATTATATTTGGAGGAGTAGGCAAAAATATACCTTCATTCCTTGCTTTTCATAGCTGGAGTGCTACAAGCATAACCTTTGTAGGGAGCATGGAGAAGCAGAGAATGAAGCAGGCCAGGCTTTGTGTACAGAGAAGGTAACCAAGCAACCGTTTTTTCTTTCCTCAAGGGAGACAGTTCTCTGTCTTAACTTTCTTTTCCCTTTCAACCAATCGGCATCGGTTTTGTTTTCGCCCTTGTTGTTGAACACCAATCACGTTAGCCCTTCCATTCAAACATTGAAACTGAAACCCAGGAAGTACTCAGAGATGCCAGTCGAAGCCATGGTGGACTTACTTTTCTGTCAAGGAATGCACCTCATCTGAATAGCACTTGGGCATGAGATAATTACAGGGGGAAAATGCTCACATTGCTTTGCTGGTGAAGGATACAAATTTGGTCCGTGGAAGAAGTTTACAGAAGAGGCTGCTGATCACCATGAGAATATTGGCTAAAGAGAAGCAAGCTGTAACCTTGAGATGGCCATACTACTTATTAAAGGAAAAAAATAACCATTTCATGTTTTAATCACTATCTAAAATGCATAAATGAATTTCTCCCCCAGATTTGGAGGACTCAGTGCTTCCTAGACTCTTTTTGAAAAGATATCTAGAGTCTAGACAATAAGCTTGTATTTCCAGCTTATCCTTAGAAGCTCAGCTAAGCATTTCATTCCTCCAGCTTTTACTCTAGAATAGTTGCTACTCCCTGATTTTATGTTTGGCATCTGTAGCTTCCTGGGATTTAGAATGATAATTTTATACATATAAGTACTCTTCACTTACCAAAAGTAATTGGGACTAGGACCTCTGTCACTAAGCAACACAGTTGTAAGGTGTAATGTCATGTGACCTTGCTGCTTGTGAAAATATGGCACTTCCAGTTGCTGTCATTAAGTGAATCATTAGGTGATTAAGCAAAGACCTCATATAGTTGCCATTTGTAACTTCCTGCTGGCTTCCTCATTTACTTTGCCTTGTCAGAAGCTGGCAGGGAAAGTCACAAATGGCAATTATGTGACCACAGAATGTTGCAATTTTGTAACTGTGAACCAATCAACTTGCCCGATTTACAATCACATAGTCATAGAGACTGTGACTTTGCTCCACACCAACCAATGATGTACAAAGGCTTGATTCCTACTGATATCACCATATCCTTGAAGGTGTCTCTTATAGCAAAACACATTCAGTGGCTCCTTCCAGTGATGAGCCCTCAGGGCAAAAATAAACTACTCTGCATCCAACTGGCCTCTTTCCTTCCATGCTTGGAATATAAATTGTATTATATATGTCTATCTTAGAGATCTTTGTTGCTTCACATAGAGGAAGTCAGTTCCTTCAGATGCATATAATGTTTGGTCTCTCACCTATCATTAACATGTAGTGTTACACTACAGAGAATACATGCATTTGAAGAAATGTACTTATTAAAATCAAATCAGAGCATGCACCCTTCTTTAGGAAATATGATTTGTTAAAAATCTGTTCTTCTACCATGTATCATTTTGAATAGCAGAGCAATCAGTGATCATAGAGCTGTTGTTGTTCGTTTGCTTTTATTTCTATGTCTACCCAAGTGACTCTGGTCAGTGCACCTCTTAAGAAATAAGGACAATTAAACACTATTAGAACTATTAAAATAGTACAACATAAATATATATGGCACCAGGTAAACTCTGTGGGCTATAGTAACACATATTATCAGGTTTACTTGACGCCATATATGTTTATGTTGTACTGGAAACACACTGGCAACCAATGCAGCTCGTGAAGCAGTGGTATTACATGTATCAAATACCCAACATCCTTTAAGACCCATGCATCCACATTCTGCACCAGTTGAAGCTTCCGAACACTCTTGCGGGGCAGATGAAACTTACTCCTCTCTAGATACTATACTGATTCATATTAAGCCGCCCAGAGTCATCTCTGGATAAGAAGAGTGACACATAAATTGAATAAATATTGTCAATAATGCATTTGTTTTTCTTAGTAGTTTTGATGAAAGTTGATTATGTGTTATGTATCATGTAATATGTGTAATCATATATTGTATTCTCTCAGAAAAATGCAGCTATACAACTTTGGAATTGTTATGGGATGCTGCAACAATTCTCAAGTTGCAAAGTACCTAAACCTTGTTCATTTGACTATGGGGATACTGTGACAATTATAGGTGTGAGGATAGTTAGTATTTTGGTTTGTTTGTTGTTTGTTTCTTTATTGGATTTATATGCCGCCCTTCTCCCAAAGGACTCAGGGCAGTGTACAACCTAAAAAAACCCACATATTACAAAAGTTAAAAAGGAAATTAAATAAAGTATCCAAAAACAAACACAATTAATATTAACAATAAAAATTTAAAAATTAGATTAAAATTAACAATTAAATTAATCATTTATTTTATTCTGTTCAGGCCAGGCTGGAAAAGCCAAATTTTTAGGGCGCGTTGGAAGGACCGGAAGTCAGGGATTATGCGAAGCTCCGGGGGCAGCTCATTCCAGAGGGAAGGCGCTCCCACAGAGAAGGCTCTCCCCATGGGGGTTGCTCGCCGACGGCACCTTGAGGAGGCCAACTCTGTGGGATTGCACTGGACGGTGGGAGGCTACTGGTGGCAGTAGGTGGTCTCGCAGGTACCCTGGGCCTAAGCCATAGAGCGCTTTAAAGGTTATAATTAGTACCTTGAATCGCACCCAGAAAACAACCGGCAACCTGTGCAGGCCACCTAAAAGGAGTGTAACATGGGAGCACCTAGGTACCCCCATGATAACCTGCATGGCTGCATTCTGGACCAGCTAAAGCCTCCGGGTGCTCTTCAAGGGCAGCCCCATATAGAGAGCGTTGCAGTAGTCCAGGCGAGAAAGGATGAGGGCATGAGTGACTGCACAGAGCATCCCGATCCAGGAAGTGGCGCAACTGATGTACCAGGCGAACCAGGTAAAAGCCCTCCCTGGTCACGGTCGTCAGGTGTTCTTCTAAACTAAGCCACATATCCAGGAGGACTCCCAGATTGCGGGCCCTCTCCTCTCTATTAAGTAGGATTTAATATGAATTCTTACTAGTGTTCAATCAGATTCTGACTGGCTGGCCCTCCAACCACTCTCTAGGCGTCTTTTCTGGCGTTTCATCTTCTGGAGCTCCTCGGTAAACCAGGGAGCTACCCGGGATCGACACCGGGTCAGAGGCCGCAAAGGCCAACGCGATCCAAGGCCCTAGTGGTCACCCTATCCCAGGCTTCCACTAGGGCTTCGGTCGAGCTGTGAGCAAGGGATTTGGGAAAAGTTCCAAGCTCCATCAGGAATCTTTCAGGGTCCATCAGGCACCTGAGATGGAACCATCTGGTTCTGCGGCGAGGGGTAGCAGTATGGAAGTAAAGCCTGATGAGGAAATGATCAGACCATGACAAGGGTTGGATAGAAATATCCCCTAAATCTAGATCATTCATCCATTGCCCAGAGACAAAAATCAGGTCAAGCGTGTGTCCCCTGTTATGGGTGGGGTCTTGAATTAACTGAGTTAGATCCATAGCTGTCATGGAAGCCATGAACTCCCCAGCTGACTCGGATGTCTCGCCAATGGAAGGCAGATTGAAATCCCCCAGGATCATAAGCCTGTATTTTCGTGCCATTTTAACTTTGAATGGTTGCTAAATAGAACAGTTGTTAAGTGAGGTCTACTTGTATTGACACTTCTGACCTTTGGTGTTGGAAAAGACTTTCTGAGAAATCCTGGACAGTCAAGAAAGGAAACAAATGGATCATTGAATAAATCAACCTATCGTTTTCATTCAAGGTGCAAATTACCAGAATACTTCAGACTCATTAGGTGATCTCTCTTTCTAGAAAAGCGTCTGGGGTGGGACAAGTAGAAGAGACCAGGATGACCAGCAGCAAGGTAGATAGATTCAGTTACGTGACAATGAGTGCACAGTGGGGAAAATGTGAAGAACAAGTTGTCATAGGAAAATTCCAATAGGAAACAAAGGCAACAACATAAGCAAAAATTCTTACTATTAAGATCAGAAGTTTTTTGTTTCTAATAATTTGGAACATTAAAAATGAATAGATATAAAAGATATAATAGCAGTAATACACTGCATTAACATATTAATGCAGAGGGCCAATGAGAAATAGCAAGTCCTACAAGAACTGCTATAAATCAAAGAGCTCCGAGCCGATCTTGATTCCTATCTTTTATACTGTTCTTTTAACCACATACTTGCTTCACAACCTCACTGTCACTTTCTGTAAACACCTGTTTAACATTATTTTCAATCCCTCTTTTCCAACTGTTTCATTCTTCCTGTTTTAAAGGAATTCATATAAGTGCATATTTTGCAAAAATATATTTCACAGCTAGCAACGGTTCAGCAGGTTTACAAGTATTTCTGGTACATTTTGAAATCATCCTAGCTGAAAACTTTGGTTCACATCTCTTTTTTCTGGGGCCTTCTATTATCCATAGGACTTATTGAATCTAATAAATCAATAGGCTATATTTTTGGGTTCTCACAATCCTCACTTCTTGTTCGTAAGAACAACACAAAATGCAACTTATAAATCAATTTCTGCATATAAGCTACCTTACATCAATTATGGAAGTGAAATAAGCCAAAATACTTCATTTGAGATGAAACAGGACAGTTACTTTGATTATAAGGCATTTCAACAAGACATACATAAAAGGGGATAGACAGGCTGAACCATTTGAATGGTGGGACTTGCAACCCTAAATACAGCATGGTACTGAGGAGGAGCAATGCAGCGCTGGTCAAGATTGCAGGCAGAAGACCTCTCTTAATGCAGGCTGTTTCTGGCAATCATCACTGGTGGCTTCCATGTAGCTGGTCATTTGTTACTTGATGCTGGCATGGCTTTGGGTGAAGGTTGTATGGAGAGCAGGGGCAGGAGTTACTAGCACTTGCCTCCCTGTTGTGGCTTCTTTGTCTGGGGTTGGTACCTTCTTACAGTGCAAATCATGCACCCAGGAGGCCAGATATTGACACTTCACAGCAGTATTGGTGGTCAAGATGATCTGGAATGAACCCTTCCAACAAGGAGCCAAGCAATTCTTTTGCTGAAATACCTTCATCAGTTGCCAAGGATGTAGAGTCTTTTTTGGGGGGGTGGAAGCACAGCAGCAACCTTTGAATGACATCTCTTTAAGGTTGTGACAAGGGCAGGTTAGGCTTGTATGTCAGCCAGGTTCACCACAGACTAAGGAGAAACAGACAATACAAATAGAGCAAAAATCTTTAGTCGGAACATGAACTCCAAGAGCAAACCATTTTTTTTGTTGATAGCAGAAGACGCTCCCTCATAGCGAACATGAGCAGACCCATGTTGGAGATGAACAAGATAGGGCAAAAGAGAGTGTGTACAAATGGGGCGGCCATCCAGGTGATGCCATATCCCTATGGAATCAACAGTACAGTCAGTTGCACCATACACAATGTTCAGAGACAGGAGCAGAGGCACTGCACAATAGCAACTTGAGAGGGCAGATGCAGCGCATCCAACAGATCTTTAACATACTCAGCACTCTTTATTGGAGATCCTTGATTTAATTTTTGATCCAGGTCCCACATTTAATGTATAGCATATTCTACTATCCTCTGACTAAAATTCACTTTTTTTTTCATGGAACAGAAACATAATAGTATCTGGAACAGAGAACACTAATATTACTTGGTTTAGACACTCCTTAACACTACTTAAAAATATTTTAATCAAGTCTGCCCAAATTCCCAACCAAGGATGTAATATGTTTAATACATTCAGTAGAAAGGCAATAGTATGTGTTTTTCAAGGAAAAGAAATGAGAAAGGTTTTATGGAAGATGTGTGAAAGAAATTCATGGTAAAATGACAAGAAACAGAGATGATTACTTAGTCGTTGTGAAATGAAAACCCAAGGTAAAGTTATAATTGGGGGAGGGAAAGAAATCAGGAAAAAAGTCAAATTAATGATTACATTGCTAAATTGTTTCTCCCTCACCACTGACCAAGCTTAAAAAAATACGAATTGCATAATGAATTCTATAATCCCAATGGGTAAAAATACTGCATCACTTCTTTATTCATGCCCCCCCTTTTTTTGCAAAAACTTTGTCCAAATATCCCCCACACAGAGACAGACATACACACAAGACTTCCTCTATGAATGAGTCACATTCATAGCAGAGTCTATTCGTACAGTTCACAATGGAATAAGACAAAGATTGCAGGCTCGCAGCTTGGAAATAAACTAGAAAGCAGTTAAATCTTCTGTGGCTAAAAAATTTACACTGAAAGTTCCAAAAGTTTGGCAAAAGTTTGCATGGTGGCATCTAGGATGTCTTTACCAAATCATAAACATAACCATTTTAGACCAGGAACCCTCATCACAAAGCAAGAACATACAACAGAAAACAAGCAGAAAGAGGCAACACACATTAACTATATGAATAGTGAATGTAATTCTAGACCACAGGCCAACGGAAAAGGCCTTCCTTATCTATGGAAAAGTGGTCTGGCTCAAATGCATGTGGTTACATTGATGGATCTGGACCTCACTGAATACACTGGATCTCAGTGTATTTCTATTAGTATTCGCTTGCCGATCTAAGGCCAGGTATTCCGCATTAGGTTTCCTTTCTTCTTCTCCCCCCCACTCCCTTTTTCCCCATCTCTGTTTATTTTCCTCAACTAAGACAGCCCAGGGAATCAGCCATCTCAGAAAAATGAAAGGCAATTGAATCCTGCCAACACAGGCAGTCCTTATGTATGGAAAAGATCAATTCTTTCCCAAAGAAAAATTAAGGAGAAAGATGTGCCACCTCGGCAAGAGAGCCGACCCTTATATGGAAAGGGTAGCAGGCACAGGAAATAAAACCACGGACCCTTCCAGCAAACAAGCTGACCCTTATCTATAGGACAAAGGGGTGACATGGCAGGAAATAATTAAGTTAGGTTATAGATACTTATAAAATGAAGCTAAAAGACACTAATAATAATTTGAGATTATTATAAGGAAAGACAGAAAGGAAAAAACAGGGTCAGATAAAGAAAAATCATAGTGCCAAAGGAAAAAGTACGCAGGATGAAAAATAGCAATTCAGACAAAAGGAATGAAAAACTCAATTCTAGCAGCAAGGTTAAACTTCCTCCAATTAAATTAGGCAGTATCATAAAGAAGACTAAATGACAATAAGGAAGAGAAAAATAAATCAATATAACAAATTGAGCATAGTATAAAGAAGTAAACAATTCAAAATAAAGGAGTCAATAGAGAGATGATAATGAGAAGAAGGCAAAAAGGACTCTGAGAGAGGCATGCTCCAGTTACATTGAGGCATAACCTTAATCAGGAGAAAAGCAATAGCAAAATTATCAAGAGTCATATATTCAAAAATCTTATCACAGGAGTCATTAAAAGAAACACACTTGGCATAATCAACCCATACATGACCACTAAGGAAAAAAGCAGGGTGAATAACAATCCACCCAGATCATACAGTAAGGCTATGGGAAAGATCTGGTCAAAAGGGATTCAAGAAACACTTTACAATATCAATGCAAACACATACATATAGTGTCTATTAAAAAAAACCCAACAAAGAGGCAGTGATAGTAACAACATCAGGAAAAAATACACAATCTCAGAAAATACACATATCAATTAAATGCATAAAATATCAAAAAGATTAAACCTTACCACACATTGTCAATGAAGAGGAGGCATAAGGAAGTATTCATCTTTCAAGAAAGGCAAAGTATAATAAAACACACAGGGGCACGACCCCAACCACAACTACCAATACAAGGGAGTGATCAGTTCCCAGGGGAGTCAGCTCCTATTGGTGTCCCAGCCCCGACACTAGGCCTGACTATTTTGCCCAGAAGGCACAACAGGTAAGGGAGAAAGAGAAACCTGTCCTTAAAGCAAGTCCGGGTGTGACCCTTCCCTTGCAGTGAGACAGGCTTTAGCTAGCTAACTAAACCACAGCAATTTCCCTATCTAACTATACGTCCCCAAAGAGGGAACTTCCAGTTTACCTCTGATCCAAAGTAGATTGTGTTCGGAAAGGAGCAGGCTCTGGTTATCTAGAGGCCAAAGGCCAGTAAGTTGTAAAAATCCCAGATGGGCACAAGATCTCTTCCAGCAACTGTCCTTTCTTGGCCAACGCACCAAACTGTCATAGGAAAATTCCAATAGGAAACAAAGGCAACAACACAAGCAAAAATTCTTACTTTTAAGATCAGAGGTTTATTGTTTCTAATAATTTGGAACATTAAAAATGAATAGATATAAAAGATATAATAGCAGTAATACACTGCATTAACATATTAATGCAGAGGGCCAATGAGAAATAGCAAGTCCTATAAGGACTGCTATAAATCAAAGAGCTCCGAGCCGATCTTCATTCCTATCTTTTATACTGTACTTCTAACCACATACTTGCTTCACAACCTCACTGTCACTTTCTGTGAACACCTGTGTAACATTATTTTCAATCCCTCTTTTCCAACAGTTTCATTCTTCCTGTTTTAAAGGAATCCATATAAGTGCATATTTTGCAAAAACATATTTCACAGTTAGCAACGGTTCAGCAGGTTTACAAGTATTTCTGGTACATTTTGAAATCATCCTAGCTGAAAACTTTGGTTCATCTCTCTTTCTTCTGGGGCCTTCTATTATCCATAGGACTTATTGAATCTAATAGATCAATGGGCTACATTTCTTGGTTCTCACAAAGTTAATGACAGATGATCATTGAGAAAGACTGTGGTTGCTAAGAGTAGCAACAACTTGACACGTTACTCCTCTAATCGTAGCGTAGCAGTGAGGCTTCTGATAATTTGAAAAACCATTTGCAAGACAGACATCTTCTGTGACTGGATGTGGTTTATATCAGCAAGGGCTTCATGAGCATTGCCCATATCATTGTACCATCTTGACATAGCACTGTTTTATATATGCAACACTGGAAAATTATTTGCTGATTTCCTGCAGATGAAGCAGGATAAGAGATATATTTGCTAATTAATGTTTCGCTAGGTCCTGGTTAATACAAGCATACAATAATGGACTGTTTGTTTGCTTCCTGGGTATGTAGTACATACACATATACATACAAACACAAAATAATTTGCAGTTACTTCCCTGCTGAACTTCATGGATGACTATTCAAACCCAATTTTATTTGGGTGCAGCAATCACATTCTGTGCTGAGCTATGATGCATTTAACCTTGTTTGACTAAGCTAAAATAGTTTAGGGCCATTCAAACTGCAACTATATTATCATGGTTTATGAAACATCCTCTAAGTCAGTGTAATTTCCGCATTAGATCAGAACGTAAAATCTCATAATTCATCATTTATTGCATCTTAAGAGTTTGTCTTTCATAATAGATTCATAATACTGTATATACTGTATAGGATTCCAAGTGAGAGATTTCCTCATTCATGTACTAAATAAATTGTACAAATTTGCTTGAAAGAATTTGTTAAAGTATTTCTTCCTTTTGATGCAAATAAAATCCTTGGAAGCAAATTAGTGCCATAAGCATTACCATCTTTCCGACAGCAAACAATTTGTAAGAAAAGCGTAATCAAACTTAATTAAGAATATAGTAGAAATAATTCAAACCATATAGATGTCAGCAACGTAAGAGTAAAGATACTATTGATACTAAATATCTCATAGTTAATGGGGTGATTATAATCCAAAATAGGTGGGAATATTGGTATTAAAATTGTTCAATTCTAGAATATTTTTTTCCTTTAATAATAGTGGATTAGGTATGAATTTTGTTCTAGGCGTAATAGTTTTAATAATTATATTTTGGATTTTTTTTAAAAAAGGAACACTATTATTATTTTACAATTTGAAGGTTTGTGGTTTCTTTCTCTGTTATTTTTGTGATGTAGAAACCACGTCTTTTCCATCTGGTTTTTGCAAAATACTGATTTTTCTGGCATAAGTATTTTTTCCACATTACCCAATTTACTTGAGAGGTTTCCCTTTGTTTATTTTCTCCCCTAGGAATTTCTGCTGCTGTTTTAAAGTTTATTAACAAACTGAATTTTGTGTTATGAAGCCAAAAAAACGGATGTCTGCCATTGACAAAGTTTTCATTCATGAAAGACAACTGGCAGGTTTGTTCACCATTTCTCCTGTATAAAATCTCTTATAGAATATTTAAGTATGGTTTTCCAAACTTTCATGCCAGAACTATTTCAGTGAGATAATGCAAAAACGTTAATGAATAAGCTTTTTATTTGTTAGAAAACTCAAAAATAACCATGAGACATCTGGGTTTTCCAGACGTGAGAATGCATTCTTTTTCTTTTTTCAAGTTATGTTTTTCACAAACTCCTGTATATATATTAATTGCCACAAACATTTTATTAGACCAACTGGCAAGAAAAGGGAACACATTACTTATCCTAAGTAGCACCTATATCAAAGTTTCTGTTCTATATCTTCTTGTCTTCCACAGGGTTGATGGTTATAAACAGCAAAATCTTTTTTTATTGTATGCTTATTTGCCAAAAGATTAGAAACAGATTTATTGTGAAACCTTTGAGAACTGGGCAGTAAAAATTTTCATCCACAGGTTTTTTTCATATTTAAGCTTTTGTATCCATTGTTTTCTAGCATTTTTTAACATGTAGTATTTTGATATCTAAAATGATACGCTTATTAAGAAAGTACTTTTTTTGAATTAAGAGTAATCCATGGACAATTGTCTTATGTGATATTTAAAGGAGGTAGGTGGTGAGAAAAATGTAGTTTATATAAATGAGCTTTTCTGTGTGATTATTATATTATGTTCCCCAAGACATTCTATCTTAATCTTAACCATGTTTTCAAAACCAGTGGTTTAAAATAATCAGTGTTTAATATTACTCTAGTGTCCAAGATACAAAAATGCAATTATTATAAAATAGCCCTGTCTTATTACACATTCATGCTTTAGTGCAATAAACTTAATGAAAACAATCTATAAAGTAATACAGTAAATAAATGCATGCAGTGAAAATAACCAAATAAAATCAAAATGGTTCCTCAGGTCACTCTATATTTCAAGATATCTTCATTAATGAAAAAAGGAGAAATAAACCAAAAAAATGAAAAGCAAGATGTATTTTCAATTCTGCTATACAAAAAAATTTGTGCAAAAAGAAGAAAATTACGTCCAATGTCTGAAAGACCGTGTACATAATTCATTCAAAATCTGTTCAAATTTTTAAAACTCCAGAGAAGCTGTAATTTATACAATTTTACAGTGGTTTCAAATTATTCTGATCGTTTATATCTGGATAAATTTCAATAACACAAAGGCCATCTTTTCTAGTAAAAAATAATTCTAATTCACATTATTTGAAACGACATACAAAAATTATAGGCAATTTCTAAAAAATTATTGTGTACATCTAATGGAATGTAGAATTTCAAGGATAACACTAGGAAAGCTACTGATTTAATTGAAATAATAAATATTACTTGGAAAACTGATTGTCTGTTTATTATAAAATAAGAATTGAAATATTTAATTAAAGGGTTGCATAGCAACAAAGGGATACAAAATTCTATTGCAACTACAGATATAAAATTAAGAAATATATTTTTCATTCATTTAATAGATGTGGTTTCATGAAGGTTTTTCTTATTAAAAGTCTCCTTTGTTTTACTCTACTATGAACACATTTCTTAATACAAAATTATTCATTTTGAGTTCTATAAATGGTTGTAGATTTATTAGAAACTGTTTTTTGAAAATAATTTATCTAACCAGGGCAAACAGAATGACTAGATTCACAGATCATATGTCCAAAATTCACAAACCAGTGACTACAAATTGCTGGATGAAAAAAAACCTAAAAACACATTATAGGTTAGCATGGGGTTAAGCATAATTAAATGTTTGATATTGCATATCATTTTAATTTCTAATATGGATACGAATGCCCTATAAATGAAAGCATGGGATAAAAATGACACTTGTCATTGGCTTGATTTAGCTATGGTACTAATCATGATTTCATTAATCATGATCCATTGAAAAAGGTCCAATTTGGGGAATACCAACCCAATATTAAAAAACATGATTCACACAATATAGTGGCTGGATTCAAATACAGAATACAGGTTGTCCTTTGGTTACAACAGCAATGGGGACTGAAATTGCCATTATTAAGTTAGATAGTCATAAAGCATTATGTCATGTGACTGCATCACTTAGTGATAGTCCCAGTTGCCATTGTTAAATCAGAATCATGTGGGTCACTAAATGAGAGTTTCACAGGACTGCAACTTCTGACTTCCTGCTGGCTTCCCCATTGACTTTGCTTGCAGTGAAGTTGGCAGGGAATATTGGAAATTACAATCATGTGATTGGAGGGGTGCTGCAATGACCAGAATTCTGAGGACACATTGTAAGCCCCCTTTGTTCAGTGTTGTCACATGTTTGAATGGCTATTGAATGAGTGATTGTAACTCAAGGGCTATTCATTAGCCAATGTAAACCACATTATGGTTTAATATGAGAAGCTAGTCACTGGCAGCCTTCAAACACTGCTAGTTTAATTTTTCAAACAAGCTACTGTGATCTAAATCAAACATAATGCTAAGTCTTGGCATTTAGAAACATCAATGTCTAAGCCAAAAATTACAAACCCATTGTGGTTTATCTGCTTATGGCTTAGTTCAGACAACACACTAATTATGTGAAGTATTTTAGAACTGTATTGTATGAATTCAGCAGTATGTTTGGTTGTAGATGTTTGGCTCAAGCTTTTTCCATCTCAGCAAGTATTAAGATGTGTCGATATGCTGATTGGAGAATTCTGGGAACAGCTGAGGTTGAGAAACACTGTTTTGGCTTAATAAAATATGCATTTGGGTATAGCGTGAGACCAATAGTGAAATTTTCATCCTACAGAAGTATAATTAATTTTCCTAACATTTCATCACCATGTGTTCAGAATAGTCAAACTGCTGAGACAGAAAACATTTCACTTAAAAAACCATGATTAAATATATTTCTTAAAACCCAGAAATACTTTTGCCCTTTACTACTTAATAAATTTGCAGCCACAGTGTTGAGTGTTAGTACATTTTTAAAAAATTTGAATGGCACTTCCTGTTAAGAACTTCACAGAAGATACTTATTGCAAACACCTCTTTATACAGCTGGAAAAAATCTCCAGTAAAATATTTGAATATAAATCTCTAAAACCCTCTAGTTCATATTGTAAATAGATTCATTTACAAAGGTCTCCCTTATTTATTACATCTCTGCTGAAATCACAGTTTCATTATGCCCATGAATACTAGAATCTAAAGATGGTTGTTTGGAGTCAATTTTGTAGGGTTTTTGAGTCTTGTTTCCAAAAACGGTTATGCTAATGCCACCTGGATGATTTGGCACTGACATATGAGACAGCAAGGGGATATTGGCATCCTGATTGGATCCTGAAGAAGGCAAGCTGGTCACATGACCGGTACTTGTTGATCCACTTGCACTGCTTGGTGAACGACTCTTGGGTGGAGGACAGTGCTGAATGACCCTTGGTGGACCCGCCGGTTGGTAGTGGGCAGCAGGAAAAGCAGCATATCCAGGAGGTATCGGATATCCATTAATAGGAATATATCGCTGGTTTTGAGGTATTGGTGGGCCAAGAAATCCAGTTATTTGGCCCTGTGGCATACTTTGTGCTGGAAATATGTAGTTAGGGTACCTGGGATTGCTTAGGTTGCTAACTGGGCTTGCGCTGAGAGATGTAGTTTGAGTGGTAGCATTTCCACCAGAAGGAGTAGTAGAGCTAGTATGACTTGATATCCCTTCCCAAGAGCGCAGTCTGGCATGGATATCTTTGAATTTTGGTCTCCTAAACGGCAGCTCATGCCAGCATTCTGACATCAAGCTGTACATTCGGGGAGGGCAGTCTTCAGAGCACGGTAAAAGCTGTCGTTTCCGGACCATATCAATGACTTCTTGGTTACTAAATCCATAATAGGGCTGAAGACCAAAACTAAAAATCTCCCACAAGACAACACCAAAGGACCAGATGTCTGAATCAGAAGAGAATTTTCCATATAAAATTGCCTCTGGTGGCATCCAACGAATAGGCAGGAGGGATTTATTTTGAAGTCTGTAATAATCGGCCGAATAGATTTCTCTTGACAGTCCCAAATCAGAAATCTTCACATGGAGTTGTTCTCCAATTAAAATATTGCGAGCAGCCAGATCCTTATGGACAAAAAAATGACTCGACAAGTATTCCATTCCTGCTGCAATCTGAACAGCTATGTGCAGAAAATCAGCATGGTCCAAACTGGATTTTACCGTACCATCTTCATCACTGCTACATCCAACATCTGAATGTGGAGATCGCATAATAAGAAATTCATGGAGGTCTCCTTGGTTCATATATTCAAAAAGCATGCAGACTGGTTGCTCTTGGGTCACAATCCCAAGAAGACAAACGATGTTTGGGTGATGTAATTCTGCCATCAGTGAGGCTTCTTGCTGGAATTCTGCCCACTGTTGTGGATTATTACAGTCCTTAAGGGTCTTTATTGCAACCAACTGAGCATGGTCCATTCCTGGTAAATAAAGATGTCCCTTATAGATTTTTCCAAAAGCACATTCACCCAACTCTTCCATAAATCGGACGGCAGAAAGGGGCAGCTCTTTGGCTTTGCTCTGTTAGAAAGAAGAAAATACATGAATATAGTTTTGAATGGTCTTAGATATGGTAATACTGGACGACATTGAAAAAGTGAACTACGATGTTTGTCATGAAAACTTCACAATCTTGTCACATACACTTTTATTTGATAGGCAAAATTTTCAAGGAAAGTATTATCTTGGGTAGGCATATTTTTCTTAGCTGTGGGGAATGCACAGTTGTTCATCAGTAGCTTGGATTGCCAATTTGTGTGGATTTGTGCTGACCTCAAATACATCTAAAACCATGAGTCAATGCCTTGCCCGTAGCCATACATAATCCATTCCCAAATAGACATTGTCTCCTTATCTTGATAGGAAAGAAAGTTGGCTAGGGGAGCAGTCCCCAACCTGTGTGGCTTGGGGGCCTGGCTGGGGTGGGGGAGTGGAACTGGGCTTCGCAAGCAGCAGGCTGGGATGCATGCAAGCCCACATAGCCTTTATGCAAGTGGGTGGACCGGGGCGCTCACGTGTGAATTCCTGCTGCTCACGCAAATTGAGTTGCGTGCACACGCTCCAACCAACCAATTCCAAATAGGTCGTTGGCTGAGACCCGGAGGTTGGAAATCCCTGGACTAGGGGTTTTTATTCAAGATGTGCTTTGTAGCTGTTTTCTTTCTTTCTATCCCCCCAGCAATAGGAGAGAAGAAAGGTAAAGATGACTTGGATAGAATCTTGAACAGTCATTGGAAGCACTCCCCCACCCTTAGCCTACAGGTAGTCTTTGACTTGTAATAATTCATTTAATGACCATTCAAAGTTATTATGGTGCTGAAAAAAATGACTTATGACTGGTTCTTGCACTTATGACTACTGCAGAGTCCCCACAGTTACATGATAAAAATTTGGGTGGAAGGCAATTGGCATATATTTATGATGGCTGCAGTTTTTCAGGGCCATGTGATCAGCATTTGTTACTTTCTCAGGCAGCTTCTGACAAGCAAAGCCAATGGGGCAAGCCAGATTTGCTTAATGACCACGGCAATTAGCTTAACGGCAGCAGTGATTATCTTAACAACTGTTGCAAAAAAAGATCATAAAATCAGGCACCACTCACATAAGGACCACATCCCTTAGCAATGGAAGTTCTGGCCCCAATTTTGGTCATAAATTGATAACTATCTGTGGTTGTCATAAGGTTGCTGGAAAGAAGGGAAAAACCACTGGGGAAGTGGGTTTTCAACAACTCATAGCAGAGTTGCTAGGGAGAAGAAGGGCAATGGCAAGGCTTCATTCTTCTGAGTGATCCTATTTAGGTCATTGGCTTTCTTTGGGGGAAATAAATAATTTGCAGCAGAGCCACTATGAATGCTGAGCTGAATGCTCACATCCCTTAGGAATGTGACTGATCCTTCATTCTTATCTCATTTATAATTCATTATGAAGAAGGAAGGAAGGAAGGAAGGAAGGAAGGAAGGAAGGAAGGGTAATTGAAAGTGGGACACATAAAATAAATTGTAATTTTCCTGATCATTTTATGTGTTTTAGATAAATACTGGGTGAATTAATATATTGTAGTGGCATTTGAATAAGCAGTTATCTGACTGCAGGATGGTGGGAAATTAGATGTATTGTTGCAAAGCAGATGGTTTATATTATACAAATCCTTTAGGCTAAAACTTATTTAGGTCTGGCATATTGTAAATTATATTTTAGTAATGAAAGTGAAATGACCTCTATCTGACCTCAAGCAGGGCTGTCTGTTTTAACCAACCTGGTGGAAAAACTGAAAGAAAATGAAGTCATAAAATTTGGCAGAAAGGGGTTCATTTGGAGTTAAGCAGTTATAAATCTGCTTAGCTTTTGTTTGACAGGTATTTGTCACTTGGTGGTGTACAAGATGCATAGAAGTGTAAAAAACAGAGGAGACATTGTGCCAAAGAAAACCAAGTACAAAGGGAGTTTATCCCACTCCGTCTTTATCAGTCACTTCTATTACATTAATGACAACAAATTCAATTTATGATACAGAAGAGGATAATTAGGGGGGAAATCCTTAATGTGTAGGAAGTGTACATTAAATTAGGGATTACTCTCTAATATGTTGTGCTTAAGATGCCAGCTTAACAATAGAATTATGTGTGTCTACTCAAGGAAGTTGATAGGGTTCAAATGGGCTTACCATCAGGGGAAATCAGGCAAATCTACAGTACGACTACCAGTCCAGGGCTACAAAACTCCACTAAATGCCAGAAGAATTGCTTTCTATATTTCTTTGCTGCCCCCAGGTTTTGCTGAGCAGATTGGACAGCTCTACCTAACCCCTTTGTATTCAAATTTTGGGGGACGTATTTTCTTTACTCAGTCATGATCTATCAAAACGAAGTATTGTTTTATTTTTAAGAAACTTCTGACATCACAACCAGAGATAAGGCAATAATAAGAGTGATTTTCATAAAAAGGTGAAATGCAGCCAGATAAGAGGCATCACCAGGAATGGCAGAGCCCCCAAAGAACTAAGATTTTTTAAGCTTAAAATAAAGGTGTCTCATTTTTATGCATCAGACTTGATTCACAGTACCTTTGGTTTATAGGAATTGAGCATAGACATCTCTACGTTCTGTCCTCTGACATGCTTAGGCTGCCTTTGCACGGGTGGCGAAGATGACTTCTGGTTATTTCGGCAAATACAGATGAAGAAAAACAGTAAGGCAATAGCCAGAGGAATTGTAACACTGGGCACCAGTATATAAAGGATTTCCATTTTATTCTTTTCCTTGGAGTCCTTTGGATCTAAATTCAGAGGAAAGAGAGGGGGAAAGCAGAAGTGTTTTTTTAAAAAATGCAATTATTATAAACAGTAAATTTTTGTATATAAGGATGTGTAAAGCCTATTGCGTATTTTCATGCTTATTTTATTTCCTGAGCAAGCAGCAACAGCAGAAACAATAGCAGAGGTTCTCTCACTTGTGACCTTTGGGCTATCAAATTTGACCTCATTTAAATCAATCAATCCATGGCTATCTACAGGTAGCCATAAATTCAACTGGGAAATCTTAGCTTATTCAGCAACAACTCTCCTTCAAGCAATAAACTTCAAGGAGCACCTTTAATATTACTAACAAACACTGACTTTATTGTTACATTTTAAGCATCTCTGAAAGGTCTGACACATGCCACCGTTGTGTGTTTCAACAATAAAGAATTGCTACGTATAAAGTGAGATAAGCTAGATAAAACAATATCCATTTCCACAAACTGAGGATATTTGTTTTGCAATCAGCCATATAAACACGTGACAAAAAGATGAATCCTTGGGCATTACATAACAACAGTTTTCTATTCATGTTTGTCTAAAGGCCAATGATAGTTTTGCAACACTAAAGTGTCTTGCTACAGGAGGAAAAATCAGCTTTCTCTGCAGAGTGTGGGTTTATGTAAGTAACATTACAAAAACGTTCAACAACAATGCCAATGGTGCAATACATAAATGTCTGTCTGTCTGCAAAGCTCTTCCAGTGAAGAGTGAATTTTGTCAAATCTTTTGTTTTTAAATTATAGTGGAAACTTGCCAACAAATATCTTCGGCGAATCAAATTTGGTGGAACCCTTTTCAGATCCTTCAGGTAAAAACTACATGGAAAATGGTATTACAGCAAAAGAACCAAGAACCTGAAGGTAGGAGACTGTATTATGTTATACTTCTTCAGACAGAATTTCATTTTTAAAAATCAAATGCAACTTAATCCTCAAATCTTTTTTTCCTAATTGTATTCTTACATATGGAGCTGCAACCCAAACCAGCATTTTGATCCTTTATTTAATCCATTTTTTAATAATAAAGTCAGTGATCTTCTGCACTGTTGATCTTGCAAGAAGTTAACTCTGGGGTCTGCTGTTCCTTCTAGATTGCTAACAGCTGATCTCTTTCAATATGTAGCACTTTCTTAGGCAGCCATAATAAATGCTTTAGGGATTTCATACAACAAGCTGAGCATTTGGGTAGTTTAGGCTACTAAACTACTAAAAGCAGTGAGTGGGAGTTTGAGCACTACTGTAAGGTATTTTGATGTGCAAAGTCAGGAAAACAAGATATAAACTCCCAAGAGATCTCAGGAAATGTGAGCTCCCAAGACAAGAAACCACATGTCACAGTGATGAAAGAAATAAGCTACAGAATAACACCACAATTGCTGGATGCATTGAGAATAAGTCAGATATTTGAAATTTTGGCAGCAAAATTTGCATTTCATCTTTTTAGTTCTTTTTAATTGGGCAAATGGAAGATGTAAGACAAGGTCTATACCCCTGATGCCAGAAGTGGCATGCAAAGCCATGTTGCCTGGCACAAACAGTGTTGCCAGATCCTCTTCTGGGTTTCTGGTGCACATGTGTGCACGATGATCAGCTGGCCTTCATGCACGTGGCCGTGCCGAAACAGGAAGAGCAGGTCAGCTGATTGTCGGGCATACATGTGCGTCAGTAACTGGAAGAATAGCTGGAAGAATGAACCAGAAGCTCATTTTCCAGTGCGCACATGCCGCCTGGGCAACTCCTCTTCCAGGTTGCTGCTCAGACAAGCGCGCATGCACCCGCTCCCTTTTTGGCACTCGGTGCCAAAAAGGTTCGCCATCATTGGTCTATACTAAAGGCAAGGCAGCATATCCAAAACCCTTTTCTTATAAAATAAGAATCTTGATCTTTTAGTAGTGTTTTACTTGCAAGCTTTAATGTTCCTCAATCTCTGCAATTACTTTGCTTCCTGATTGGTTGAATCATGTTTTTCTAACCTAGCTTAAGTTGTTCTACAAATTAAATTTTATAGCTTACGATTTCATTTTGGTTCATAATCCTGATCTGCAAGAAAAAAAACCCATAGTTTCTTAGATCTGTCAAGTTTGCAAAATTATTGATACCACAAGATGGCAGTAAAGATTTTTCTCTATGTTGCCATCTAGTGGTTATTGTTAGGTACTGAGGCATGTTATTGGAACTCATGCCATGCTTCACTTTTTAAAACTGGATAATCACTTATCACATTAAATGACACTATACAATTCTGGCTTATTCAAGAAATGATTGTTTCAAAAGTGGTACCTTACTTCAATGATTAATCCCCCCCCCCCTTTTTAAAAAAGGCCTGGTCTCCAGTGGTGAAATTCATTTTTTTTTGCTACCGGTTCTGTGGACATGGCTTGGTGGGCATGGCAGGGGAAGGATACTGCAAAATCTCCATTCCCACCTCACTCCAGGGGAAGGATATTGCAAAATCTCTATTCCCACCCAACTCCAGGGAAAGGATATTGCAAAATCTCCATTCCCACCCCACTCTGGGGCCAGAGAGAGGTGGTATTTGCCGATTTTCCAAACTAATCAAAATTTATACTGCCGGTTCTCCAGAATCTGTCAGAACCTGCTGAATTTCACTCCTGCTGGTCTCCTTAGCTTGGCTTAACGGAAATACTTAGCTTATGCTAATTTTTTAAATCATCAAATACTCTTCCTCTGAACCCATTTAGGCAGCTTTTCTGACTCCCTAAAAACATTTTAAATTGTTGCTTCTACACGGCTACTAGAAAGCGCTTGGGAAGTATTGCCATTTTTTCCAAAAACCTTGCTGTCATTTTTCTAACCACTTAATAAGAGGCTCTCAATAACATTTCAGACATAATAATGGTTATTTCGAGTCATGTTTCACACAATAGTCATTTGTTCAAATAAGCATGCTGAGCCAAAGAATTTTGTTTTGGGGCAAAAGTTTTAGATCTGCACATGCTCCAGATCTGGATTACAGGCCCCTGCTGGTTTTCAGAATTTTTCTTCCTGCTTTACCCTCCTGCCAAGTGAGGCCATTAGAAAACACATCTTTTAAATGGGAAGTAGCCACCAAACAGAAGACCACCAAGAGGCTCAATTTGGTCCATAAACAGGGGCTGTATTTAAATTCTGCAGCTGCACTTTTATTCCAAATTAAAATTGTCGGGGTAAGTCGATTCTATAAACATGTGATGAATGTGCCACATAGTCTGGCTCTGGAACTGCAGCCGACTGCAAAACACAACAAACAATCTCATTTCATTTTCATAAAAAGAGTTCATTATATTTACCACAGACAGGGATGTCACAAAGTTCGGACTTGAGATTTTCATCTAAGGTGAAGCACCAGGGTGCCTCTTTCTGATTGCCCGGGTTTCGGCAATAGGAATGGCCTCCATTCAGCTCCGGGTATCTGACAGCAGTGAATGTGTGGGTGTGGGGATACTGGGAGTTCCACGGCTGGCACTGTCGCCCAGATTTGGTTACACTGATGGTCCCCCGAAAGTCCACTCCTGTGCTGTTGAAACATTTGTGATCTGTAACAGAAAGATTATTTTTCTGTGATGCATTAAAAGAACACCATGCACACATGTCTATGGAGATTCTCGATCATCCAGATCATGGTTGTCCCAAAGGTGCTTCCCCCACCCCCCACCCCTTTCAAAAGAGAACTGGACTTCCTTGGTTGTTTTCCCCCTTGAAAATGTTTTGCTACTCATCCAAGAATCTTCTTCAGTTCTAACTAACTGGTGGGGAATGGAAATTGCATCTATACATATAAATGACAAGTTGCACCATATTAAATGTTCTCCCTGGATGAGTTTCTGTTCTTTCTTCTTGTTTATGACCTGAAAGTTAATCCAGTCCTACATATGGAGATGTAACAATACTCTTAAAAAGTTATACACTTCTTTAAAATAGATTTTAAAAATATAAAAAGAACTCAAAGCTTCCTAAAAATCTTGAAACTAATACCTTATCTTGGCAGGAGACATTTTGAGACTTAATATTTATTAAGCTGTTTTAGAAATAAAGCCACCTGAAATTATTTTTGTTTAAACTATTTGTGAGCTAACATAAACTCAGTATTAAGGCCAGTAACAGAACTTGGGACTGCCATACTGCATAGTAACTGGAGTACAATAAACAATCTTTTAAAATTATTTTTATGCCATATATCTCCCTTACAAAGTGACGGCACTAGTGTTTATTTCAATGGAATAGCTAGAAGATATTTTAATGAACAAATCACGATATACCAGACATTAAATTGAATAAAAAGATATACAAATAACGGCTGATTTAAAATATTAAAAGCTTTCTTCTAACAATGAATCCCTACAAATTTTATTCCATAGTCATGATGGTAATGCTCATCTCCATTTCTCTTCCATCAATATCTCTGATAAATGAAATCTGCTTGGTGAACGATATTGGCTAAAATATTCAGACTTCGACTCTATCAACTGTGTCCTTGATCTGTTTTAGGGATAACTCACATACAAGGCAACGTAATTGCCACTTACTTTTATTGATTGGATCTGCCATAGGGATGCCAATACGGATACAGTTAATAGCCTCAGGGCTATCAGGCTGGGGAAGATCTTCACAATTCGGCAGCTTCAACCGCATCAAAATCATAGGATTGGATCTTGCAAATATGTATTCAGTTTGGCAAAGCACGTTTTCCAGAATCTCACACTCATCCCGGCACAGATCTCGTGGTTTTGCAACAGAAGAGGTCTCATCACAATATGGGAAAGCATAATGGCACAGCGATGGAATAGCAAACTGCGAACATTTATCCGATAAATGACTGGAAGTTCCAATCATTGTGAAGGCAGCTGCAACATACAAATACCAAATCAGTTAAGATAGTAGCCAATTTATAGTAGAACAAATGCACTAATAACTATTTCCAAATAAAGACACAATAAGAAGTATCGTTTTTGGAGAGATAAGCATTTTTTAAAAAAAAAATAACCTTTTTTGTATTCAGAATACTCTGCTAAATGCAGTTTATATTAGCATCTGCTTTTCTTTCCATTGATTGAACTGGGCTGACTTAATCAAAGAGTGGTTAACTAATCAAGTAGGCCCCAATATTTATTGTTTGGTAAGTTCTGGTACGTGATCTTGCTTTTAAAAGAAAATTATGCAATTGTAGATCCACAAGTAAGTAAGATTAAGAATTAAATTTAATCAATTGTGTATTCTAAAAACATGACTGAAATCAGAATAAAATTATGATAAATGCATTGTTTTTCAACATGCTCATTAGAAAAGCTAAGAATACAATTAAAATAATATTCAGGGCTGCTTTTTTCCTATCTTTCCTAAAGTTTCATTTTTCATTGCAGCTTTTCAAAATGAGTAAGATCTCTTTTCTTCTAAATATATGTTAAGTGCCATGGAGTATATTCAGTTGAACATGTAAAATTAACATAAAATGCATTAAGGATTTGAAATCCAGAATTGTAGATTATAACAGGGACAATCTAACTGAAAATAAGAGAAAGCATTTTTTTAAAACTTACCAGTAATTTGATTTTCTATTTCTCCTTGCATATGCAGAGATTCCATATAAATAGTTCGATTTCCAATAAATCTTGCACATGCAATTCCCCGGTATGGTTGACAAAATCCATCCTCTTCATATTCATCCCTAAAATCAAGCAGGCATAATGTATAACATAAGACTGTATTGTTAAAGGGCCACTTTGGTGCGGTAGTTCAGGAGTTAACTAGGAGTGAGGAAACCTTAACTCAGGGCTGTCAAACTCATGGCCCATGGGTCATATGTGTCACATGCTGGCCATGCCCATGCCTCTTTTTGTGAAGGGGGAAAAAGTAATAATGCATCACATGACACTGCAGTGACAACACAAGTTTGACAGCCCTTTCTTAACTGGGTCTGCCTTTGTCTCTCAGCCCTAGGATGGAGATAATAGCCAACCACTTCTGAAAATGTTATCCTAAAAATTGCAATAATTTATCCAGGTCCCTAGGAGTCAAGCTTTACTTGAAGGACTGTAACAAAAACAGTACTATTATTACTAGAATTGTTCACAAAAAAATCAATACATATTAAATAGAAAGCATTCCAAATTGTCAATTAATATTTTCTCAGCTCCAAATCATTCAGAATTGCTGTAGTAGCTGAAAACCATCACAGTCTTAAAAGCCTCATGAGTATCGATATGGTTATATAAAGTGACTGTAGCAAAGCATTAGCTTATGATGCATCCTTCATTGTAACCATATTCCACATTGTCCAAGGAATCTTTTTTAGATATTCTACTAAATCAAGTTAAGTAATTCCATCTTTTCTCCCAGTTTTCTCCAGTGTTTTGATAGCCATGATGGATAGCTGAGCCCAGCTAGAGTTGCAGTGGCAAAGTTGTAAGCAAGGTTTACAGCATTCCTACACAATGCTACTCAGCTTTATTTGATCTTACTCAATGATCTTTTGCAATGAAGAATGTGGCAGAGAAAGTTTTACAGCTGGGTATGTCTTATGCAATGTAAATAAAAACTGATATTTGAAACTGGAATGAGCTACAGTTGCTTTAAGAGGAGAGGTATCAGGATAAATCTTGGATTACTATACAGTAATATGCTTTTAACTCTTTGGCTTATGTGGTGAACCTATAAAAGAGACTTAAACATGGAACTCTGGCAATGTTGAAAAGTTACATTTCCCCCCTTTTTATATATTAAGAGAGACCAGCACTAACACAATCCAAAGCCTATTAATCAATGCAGTGTCACTTTTATTATCCAGCAGTAGGAGTAATGATTTTCCTACTGCCAATGTAATGCCATAAATTGGTGAGGGTGTCATCACAATCTGTACATGGACCAAAAATGCTTTTGGTTTTATCCAGTAATAGATCATGGTTGTTTTTATATGGGTTATACACTGACTAAGAAATAAAGTCCTGTTTTTTTTCCCCCTAATAAATCATTAAGATGCACACATTCTCATTTCTAGGTTATCTATTCAATGTTTTAAACCTTTGGTCTTGGAAATAACAACAATACTTTCTAACAATAATGCCAAGACACTCCCACTAACACTGATAGGGCAAGCCACTAGAATATAATTTGGGAGCAATATTCCCACTCCCTACCAGCACTGATGACATTACCTAATTTGGTAATGAAATGTCTGCAAGAAAACCATCAAGTTCAGAGAGAACCAAGGACTCCGCCTAACAATAATACTACTTCATTTTGACCATAATTCCTTAGAGCTTTGGGTAGCTCCGACCCTTTGGAACGATCTCCCCGTGGAGATTCGTACCCTCACCACCCTCCAGACCTTCCGCACAGCCCTCAAGATCTGGCTATCCCGTCAGGCCTGGGGTTAAAGATTGTAATTCGTCCCCACCCAAATGATGAATGTTGTTTCTATTTTTTAATTATGTACTGTTTTTATATGTCACTGTTTGTATTCCCTTCCCCACAAGTTGTAAGCCGCCCTGAGTCCCCTCAGGGAAAAGGGCGGCCTATAAATAAACTTACAAATTACAAATTACAAATTACAAATTCCATTACATTGAATTGTATTAATTCAATAATATTGCAATAATAATAATAACAACAACAACAACAACAACAACCCCTCCAAGGAGCTTTACCTTGTCGTGGTGGAGGGGCTTGCACGCTCTAATGATCCTAAGGGATATGCTGAACAGGTACAACCATATCAGACAGGTCTTAGGTGAAGGGCCAGACAAAATTTGCTCCACAACCCATTCAAATATGGTGAATATGAAAAAAATGAAATTTATGCCGGCTGAACCATTGCCCAGATTAACAAGGGTTCTGTTGGATGCTATGGCTCCTGGGCATTCTGCGCAAACTGAGCTACAGGGCTCAGCTCCCTCTGCTACGCAACCAGGACATGGATCTGACAAGCTACTGGAAGAAAAAGTGAAAAATCTGGACTAGGGAAGAAAACATCTCTATTAGGAAAGCTTACTATCAGTCTGAGCCAGCAAAACGTGGATTTCAAAAATGAATGTATCAGATTTGGAAGATGAACCACACGGACTGTGATATCAGTGAACAAAGGCTAATGGACCAATGACATGTAATTCTAAGCCACAAATTTTTCACTACAGCAGAATTAATAGGAATCGAAGAGAAAGCAACTAATGGTTTGAGTATACTAACAAAGAAGAGTAACAAGAATGATTTGCAGACTCAAAAGCAAACTGCGGAAGAAAGGGAGGAAGAAGATGCTGAAATGGATGAAGATAAAGAACAAGGAAGCACTAAAGAACAAACACCAACAGATATTTCTCAATAAGCTGAGAAAATAAAGCACCAAATGAAAGATGCTGAAAGAACACGTTTGCCAAAGCTGAATCAGTGAACCGGAAAGAATTGAGAAAGGTACTAAAAAAAGTCAATGAGGCTGTCAAATCATTCAAACCACTACATTAGCTGAAACAAACCAGCTGATGTATGCAGCAGTCTTCATAACCACCAAAGAATTGGGTTTGAAAATACAAAAGAACCAAAGAGGCAAGAAGAGGAAGCCTAAATGGAAAATTCGGTTGGAATTGAAGATCAAAAAAATTCATCGAGACTTGAGCAACTTGAAGAACCTAAGGCAAGGTCAGCTAAAGAACAAGCAGGTCAAAAGCAACCTGGAAGCAAGATACGATTTGGAGAATAAAGAGATTGTGATAGTAATTGAAAAGCTGAAGCAGAGGGTTGTTACTGTTGCTGAAAAGATTAAAAGATATGAAAACCGGGTAACTCAATTCAAGGAAAACCCACAGTTCAGAGTAAATCAGCACCAGTTTTATAAGAGCTTAGAAAGTGGAGATGGAGTAACAACAAATGAAAAGCCTGATAAAGAGAAAGCTCTGAAATTCTGGAAGAATTTGTGGGAAAACAACAAGAAGCACAACAGAAATGCAAAATGGATCAAACAGATTGAGGATTCTATTAAAATGCGTAAAATGGAAGATGTGAAAATAACAAAAGAAATGGTGCAAAGACAGTCAAGAAAAGTGAAGAACTGTAGTGCACCTGGACCAGATGAGTTACATGGCTTCTGGTTGAAGGCATTTACAAGTGTGCACAAAAGATTGGCAGCCCAAATGAACCAGATCTTAAAAAAACCTGAAAATGATGAATGGATGACAACTGGAAGGACATTTTTGATCCAAAAAGATAAAGAAAAAGGAAAGGATCCTGGAAACTATAGGCCAATCACCTGTTTGCCAACAACATACAAGCTCCTTACTGGTATCATTGCAAACCAAATTTATGGATACTTGGAAAGAAATAACTTGCTTCCTGTAGAACAGAAAGGATGCTGCAAAATTCAAGAGGAACAAAGGACCAACTGCTGATTGACAAACTAATCCTAAAGAATTCAAAGAAAAGACGAACCAACCTGTTCATGGCTTGGATAGACTATAAGAAAGCATTTGATTCAATTCCCCATAGCTGGATCAAGAAATGCCTGAAAATCTTTGAAATCAGCAGCAACATACAAAAATTCATGGAAACTTCAATGAACCTCTGGAAAACGAAGCTTATAGCTAATGAAGAAGTACTGGGTGAAGTTGAAATTAAACGAGGCATTTTCCAGGGCAATTCCCTTTCACCCCTACTTTTTATACTCTCAATGCTACCACTGACAATCATTTTGAAGAAGATGAACTATGGATATGAACTTGCAAAGAAAGGACTGAAAATTTCGCACTTGGTGTACATGGATGTTTTGAAGCAGTTTGGTAAAACAAAAGCTGAACTGAATTTATTAATTGAAAGTACAAAAGAATTTAGCCAAGACATTGGTATGCAGTTTGGAATTGACAAATGTGCAACAATGGCAACCAAAGCAGGCAAGGTCATAGAAGATGATGGAATAGAACTTGAGAATGAAGAAATGATAAAGGCAGTAAAACCAGAAGAAGGCTACAAGTACTGGGGGATTTTAGAGGCCTCTGACAATGCATAATAAAGTCAAGGAATTAACTTCAGCCAAGTACATTTGACGAATTCGCAAGATATTAAAGTCCAAATTGAGTGGAGGAAACATCATAAAAGCCATAAATACCTGGGCTATACCTGTGATTCGATACTCTGCAGGAATAATTGACTGGACCCAGATGGAGTTGGACAATTTGGACAGAAAAACAAGGAAGCTTATGACAATGAATCATGCTTTGCACCCTAAAAGTGATGTTGACCGATTATATCTACCAAGAACAGAGGGTGGTCGAGGACTCCTACAAGTAAAACAGACTGTGGAAAAAGAAAAATACAGCTTGAATAATTACATCCAGAAAAGTGAAGAACCAACGATTAAGGAAGTAAATAAAGGAGGCCTTTTAAAGACAACTATGTCAAAAGCTGAATATAAGAAGGAAGTAATTGAGAAGCGAGCTGAAAATTGGAAAAACAAAGCTATGCATAGCCAATACTTGAAAAGTATTGAAGGCAAAGCTGACCAATAGCTAACTTGGAACTGGTTAAGATCAGGAGCACTGAAAAAAGAAACAGAAGGCTTTATTTTGGCAGCTCAAGAACAAGCCTTAGCCACAAACTGAATGAAAGCAAAAATTCAACATGTTACCACCAACAGCAAATGTCACCTCTATAATGAGAAAGACGAGACAGTTGACCACTTGATCAGTGGGTGCAGCAAAATTTCACAAACTGACTACCTACAACGCCATGACTGCGTTGCTAAGATCATTCACTGGAAATTGTGCCAAAAGTTTGGATTTGAGTACAGCAAAAACCACTGGGAACATCAGGTTCAGAAGGTTTTAGAGAATGAGAAAGTCAAGATCTTATGGGACTTCAGAATTCAGACTGACAGGCACTTGGCCCACAACACACCTGACATAACAATAGTTGAAAAGAAAAAAGTATGGTTCATTGACATTGCAATACCTGGAGGTACACGAATTGAAGATAAACAGCAAGAAAAAATCACAAAGTACCGGGACTTGCAAATTGAAGTTGAGCGACTGTGGAAAAAGAAATGGTTTGTTGTCCCGATTGTAATTGGAGCCCTTGGAGCAATACCTAAAGGGCTACCTCGCTATTTGGAAATTTTAAATTTATCAGACTTGAACATTCTGATTCTACAAAAAACCACCCTACTTGGAACAACTTATATCCTCCGACGTTACCTTAATAGTTCCTAGGTCCTTGGTTAGGACTCAAGCTGTTGAGCTACCAACCAGTCCCAAAGGCTGTGAATCTCACCAAAGATTAACCACATAATAACAACAACAACAACAATAATAATGCTATGAAATAATACAATTGTGTTCTATTAATAATTATATAACCATTGAACTTGCACCTAGAAACTGAATCCCCCAAGACAAGAAAGTTAGTTGCAGTGAAATCTCATTGACATCAATATCTCCAGCATTCTGATCATCAAGTCCTTCAACACTGATCGGTCAACTGAGTCACAATCTTTCTTACTACTTGGAAATATGTATCCAATTAAAAGAAAATTGTGCTATGGTAGTAAGAAACCACTAAGTTTTGCAAAATATTAATATATCATGTACCCACTTCTAGGATAGATGTCAGAGTGGTAGTTGAATCTTTATTTTTACTAAATGCTGGCTGGACTCATGGCATTGGCAAGGGAAGAAAGTGATATCACATGCACCCAATTATTATTGTACAAATTATAAATTGTGACATGCCTAATATAATTGTGGCTTGTATTGGAACGCTATGAATGTGCTAAACTATTACTTCGTTACAAAATGTTCTATGTTCCCTACCCACTAATAGGTGCCCATTCCTAATCCCAATGACACCCAAATGACAAATTGTAGTGTGATGTCACAGCACAAACTCCAGCCTTTCATATTTGCCCAGTGACTTTGTATGTGAATATGTAAGGAGAAGAGCTTATATCCCAATATACATTTGTTACTTGCTCTTCCCATGGATGCTTATGAACCTATCCATCTTCAGCAACTGAAAATTTAGGCAGTCCCTGACTTTACTTAAAATTAGAAGTGGTCTATATAGGTAGTCCTCGACTTACGGCCATAATTGAGTCCACAATTATTGTTGCTAAGCGAGACAGTTGTTAAGTGAGTTTTGCCCCATTTTATGATCTTTTTGACACAGTTGTTAAAAGAATTGCTGCAGACCATATGGACCCAGGACACGGCAACTGTCATAAATATGAACCAGTCATCAACCAACCTAATTGTGATCATGTGACCATAAGGATGCTGTAATATGTAAAAAATGGTCGTAAGTCATTTCAGTGCCATTGTGACTACAAATATTCACTAAATGAATGATTGTGTCGAAGACGAACCTGTATTACATGGTATATCTAAATTAACACAATTCCATATGAACAATCTAAGGCTGATTAAAACCCAGTTCTAATTTAGTGGTATATAAGGTATATTAACACAACTGACAATGTTACATTTCATTACAAGTAAATAACCAAGCAGATTTATTCAAAGTTAGAATCTTAAAATGTTTAGTTCAGAATCCTAACATTTCTAATGGGACTCATTCAGAATAAGGATTTGAGGATAGTGGTCTAATTATGATGACAATTCAGCATTGCAAGTCATTTTAGTATGTCTATTATATCTAAAATTGGCATAAGAAAGGAAATACACTTTGCTATTGAAAATGAGGTAGACTGAATGACTGTGTGAACCAATTAAAAATGCATAGACTCTATAATTTGGTAATCAAAGTGTCTTATGTATAACCTCATTATCTTTGACAAGTTTAAAACCATATCATTCTTTACAGACAATTAAAAGCTTGCATAAGAACTTCACTTCTGGATGCACCATCCAAATGTATTGTATGCCTGTAAAGTCCATGGTTTGGCGTCAGTTCTCAAAAAGCAGAAGATGACATTCCATTCCATGTATATCAGATAATTTGTGATCTAGATATTTACAGAGGAAATGTTAACTGTCTCAATCTAAATGTAATGCTATGAACAATTCTGGAAAATATGTCCTGAGTTGGGGCCAAATCTGCCTGAAAGTAATCTATTTACATTCTTAACTGCAATGCATTGCCATAATTACTATGGCTGTGAAGCGCTCCAGAAATAATTTTTATTTTACGATTTAATTGCAGGCCACAGTATATCACTTTTTGGAATCTCTCAAGAGAGATGTTCTTGCCAATGTCTGTAGTAGCACTTGTCTGCAACTCTTTAAAACAGTCACATCCTTTCACAGCACTGGTTAGCTGCTCACTGTTGCTGCCAGGGGATCCAAAGAAAAGATGCAGTTGTTTTAAAGAGCCGTAGACAATGACTACCTACATACAAGCTGGAAAGCACTTACTTTTATGAATCTGTTCGAAAACGTTGCCCAACTGTAGTAATTACTCCCTTTCAAAAGGGGGGTAAAAACTGTTGGAACAACAGCAGCTGTGACTACTTATGAAACAGCATTGGTAATACTGCTTGGATCTTTCTTGGCAGCTTTCTTACATAATTTTTCAATATGAACTGCACCTCATATGCTCACAGTTATGAAAAGGACAGGAAACGCTTAGAACTTACATTTTGTTTGACAGACTTATTTTAGTTCTTCCTGGAGGATGGCAAAGCCATTCAGTCTTAAGATAAAGAAATATACACAACTTAAAAGATCAGACAAATAAGATGCTCACTTATGGCTATTTTAGTGAACCATATCAAAAACTCCATCTTACATGACTGTGGTTGCTACATTTTCACTTGGAATTTGGCATCTGGTGCAGAAATGGACTTTCAGGGAATCTCAGCTTTTGTTAAAAACAAAAGAAAAGGAAGCCCAGAAAGCTGAAACCAACATATGGCCAAGAAAGTGAACCTCAACATTTTGAGATAGCTGGCCTAGATAATATTGAAAGCATTTGAGACAGAAACAAGAGAAATATCTAAAACACAATGCTAACCTGGATCACTGCAGCTACAAAGAACTTTATGGATCACTGAGCAAGAACTATGCAAATATACATATTGCATTTTGGGGACTTGCGTGATTTATTAAAAGTATAGAATCTATTTCAGTATATCCATTTAGATTTTTTGCTTTTTTTTTCAAACTAAATTTTTCCTTCTCCTTCGTTCTTCTCACCTAGGCTGGCCAATTTATCACTTGCCATCTAGGATCTACGATGCTCCATTGTTGCCAATAGCAATAAGAAATGATACCAGCTTTGAATATCAATTGATTTTAGAGTGACAGCTTCTTACAATGCAGCTGGATTTGGTACTACTTATCCGCTAATACCGGATGCTCCCAGTCAGTTGTCAGCCCAGGAAATGCCAATTAAACTGAAACATGAGAGCACAGAACTTCCTTTCTGGAACCAAGCAATGTTTTAGCCCTTAGGTTATTTTAAAACCTTACTAGATTCCTTTTAGTTGACACTCTATACCTTTTTAAAATGAGTTTCAATAACAACAATGAAGTGCAACAACTTTTTAGACAAGTTATAACTTTGTTGACCACCCAAATGGACATCCTTTCATGGTTTTGTTTTGGTTTTGTTGACATAAATAATATAGGTCTAACCTATCAGAGGTCATCTTTAGTAAAATATTCTTCTATTTTTACACATGCAAAATCTAGAGGTC